>NC_056732.1:510275418-510377918 GCF_019279795.1 Protopterus annectens | reverse complement strand
GAGGGGAAGTGAAGTCTGAATGAAGATGTCAAAGCTACAGATAGAAGTGCTGCAACCAAATTGCACAGCATTTCATGGGTAGTGTGTGGCACATTAATGCCAAATATATCCTCATCTATGAAGCTTTCTCACTGGTTTTTCACTTATCTAGATTTATTTCATCAGAACCGCATGCAGTGTAGAGTCAAAACAAATTTATTGTACAGTAAAACATGGTCTAATCTTCACCTCAGTAATCTTAGGTACAAACAGCACAAACTGCATTTGCTTCAAAGAAGTCAAGCAGAACTGATACATTTGTCAGCTTTTCCTAGCATTATGAGCTCTACACAACTATAATATATTCCAAAGGGTTGGCTATTGCTGGTTGACTAAAGTATTTCCCTTGCTTCCTATAAACGTCTTTATCCTAGCGTCTCTCCTGCTCTTACTCATACTCTTACTTTGATCGTACGCCCACGATGTGTGACATTTCAACTCTCTCTTATTTTGTTATAGTCATTTAATGCTATAGACTCCCCACTTGTTTTGAAAGCTTTCTTCATTTTGCATCCTGAAATCCAGAAAAATCTGCCATCAGCTCCAGTTGCTCAAGGGCCTTATTTCTTTCTCTCTAATTCTGAACACTTTTCTTTCCTTGTACTTTATTTGTGCATGTTTCTTTCCTCCATAACTCTCAGCTGTAGAAATTTTAGTAGAATGTCCAGATTTTTTACTCATATTTTTGGTCTGTTTTTCATAAAATTGTGGTTTTCTGGCAAATTAGTGGCAAATCATTAAAGACTGAAGTTAGGAAATAATGACTGACATTTTAGTTTTCGACCATACCCTTCAATAAATTCATGCTAATGCAAAACCTGTTATTCTATCAACTTTCTAAGTTCGTAAGAGCAATATTTAAAACTTGACCCTACTTTTGGGCCTTTGCCCCACTTTTATTTATGGCTTTGCCCAGATTTCTTGCTCTCTGGGGTTGAGAGGTATGCCCCCCCCCCCTCTATTTTAGTCTTTCCTTATCTACCTGCACAGTACTCCAGATCATTAATATTAATATATCACGCTAAGTAAGTTTGCATTAATCAAAAGTGTGGCTATGATCCAAATTATTAGAAGTATATTGCCCTGTATTATGCACACTAAGACAATCATCCCTTAGCAAGCACAGAAGCAGTTGCAGAAGATATTAATAAGCAGGAAATATCAAAACTCAGTTACTCTTGATAAAACATTTCTTTAAGTGCCTGTTAATTTGACAGGTGTGCTGTGCAACATTTTTCTGTCATGTCCAAAAGCACCTACATGGTTATCAAATGTACAAATAATGAAACCCTGCACTTCTATCCCCACTTATTAGTTGAGAGCATGGGGGAAGTAATTGCTAGTTTCCTCTTCATGCTTTCACATGGAAGGCTAGATATAAGCTGACACATTACGACAGAAGTGACAGAATAAAAGCAGGCACTTAGCAAAACCTCTAAAAGGATTCATTTACTTTGGGAATCTTAAGTACTAGACAAGGTGTTGGTAATCAGCCTAGTCTTTTTTTATAGGTTTAATCCAGTAAACAGGATAAGCACGTAGAAGGTAAAAATAAACTTGACCTCCAAAAGTAAATTTTCTTTTTCTGGAAATGAAATGAAATGCTTAACTTAAAAATGTTGTGTGGCGTAATATATTTTCTGTTCCTGATACATTTTTAAAATATTTGTCCCCATCTTCACACCGGATGCCTTTGACAGAGTATGAGGGAATGAGGGATCTATGTGCGATTGTATTCCCAGGTAAGTAATGCAGAACACCTGTGTTATTCATTAAATAATATCCAAGTGAATTGTATTTTACAAACATCAGCATCAAATCCATTTAGCACTACAGAACATCTCATTTACAAGTAACTGAAATTTCATGAATGTATTCTATTGTGTGTTGAAAGACTGATGTAAATAAATAACATGAAGATTCACTAGGCAGACAGTAAATATTCTGTGTTGGGTATAATAACGCATAATTATGAAGTATCACCTGGGTAGTGCTTCCTATGTGAAAATCAATGTGACATTTTAAATACTTTGCTATCTAAACGTCTTTTAAAGGAATGTTTTGAAAATAGATCATGGTTGTTTATATTTCTAACAGTGTTATGAGAGTTTTGTTGATAGAGCTCCCTTTAACGTTATTTAGTAAACACGTGTTACTATATTACTTGATTACTGTTACACAGGATAAAAATAAAGAAGGTAACCTGCTTTCTTAAATACTCTGTTAAAGGTGCAGGCTGAAACATCTCAGAGAACTACTTTCACAAGACACACTACATCTAAAGATTCATTATGCAGCCTATGTTTTCTGAAACATTTTTTCCCCCTAAGGAATTTGGCTTAGTGCCATTTTTGACGAAAAATAATTTGACTAGCACAGCTGTGTTCAATGAATTAAAATAATATTGTTCCACAAACAGCCACGGATGATGGAAGCTGAAGTGCGTCTGGGTTATATTTGTACAGATCTTGCAGTCATAGCCGGCCTTAGGCATAGGCCAACTAGGCGATCACCTAGGGCACAGATCTGGCAGGGGCATTTTTCCAGTATTTATTTGGTATAGGTAGATCAGGATGGGGGCACTGGGTGGTGTGTGGGGGGCACCATGGAGCCCTTTTGCCTAGGGCACCAGTTGACTTAAGGCCGCTCCTGCTAGCAGTAGAGAGAGGAATGCGATACAAAATAATGCATTACTGAGAAGCATACAGCATAAATATGGACCAAACTTGGAGCATCACAATGGATAGAGAACACATAACAGCAGTCAATGAATTGAGGCATCAGACAGCTGTAACAAAGTATAACACAAAAAATCAGCCTAAAGGTAGGCTTTGACATATTTAAAGCAGTATGTACATTTACTACACCTCCCTTTTCTAGTTGTTATATTTACTTATTTATTAAAATTGAGATTACAGAGAGATTAATATTATGAAATGAAAAAACAAGCATTATGTAGATATATAAAATAATAATTAGGTATATACACATTGTGAAGATGAACTTGGATAAGGGGTACAGTCAGTGCAGCAGGTTGGAGATTCAGAGGTTGTCATGTTATAACTACAGTTATTGACATCAGATTAATGAATAGAAGTGTGAAGAAAGAACAAACTTATGACTACAAAACTGAAAGTCAGGTTGAAATATTAGATTCTCTATAAAGAATATATTGTTGGATATGAGAATGATTGGAATATACTGAATAAGGGTATATGTAAGCTATACATGGTACACATTCAGAATACACACACACACACACACACACACACACACACACACACACACACACACACGCACACATATCTATATATATATATATATATATATATATATATATATATATATATATATATATATATATATATATATGGGTCTACCTGATAACACCGACACGCCAAAACGCAGACAACGAAATAACCGACACGACAAAACCGAAAGTTCAAAAACACGAAACTTCACATGCCTGACAAACCACAATCCCAACAATCAACAAAACAAATAACTTTCCCAAAAAACACACAAACACAAGCACACCAAAAACCTTACAAACCTACACTAAACCTTACATACACAACTATATATGCACTTACCTTAACCCAAACCCTAACCCTAAGGTCCGTCACTATCGCACACTTACCTTACCGGCACCCTAACCCTAACTCACTTAATCCGCCCCTAACCCTTAAGTCCGTCACTATCGCACACTTACCTTACCTACACCCTAACCCTAACTCACTTAACCCGCCCCTAAACCTAAAGTCCTTTTCTATCGCACACTTACCTCACCCGCACCCTACCTTCACGTCCGTCACTATCACACAATTACCTTACCCACACCCTAACCCTAACGTCCGTCCCTATTGCACACTTACCTTAACATGTTGGTGTTCTCTGCTTCGGGATTCTCAACTGTCGGTGTTCTCTGTCGATCTTCCGGTGTCGGTTATCTCGCTGTCAGTCATTTGCAGTTTCGGTTAATTCAGGTAGACCCATATTTATATATATATATATATATATATATATATATATATATATATATATATATATACTAGCTGTACCCGCCATGCGTTGCTGTGGCTCAGTCTGGTTAAATGGAAAAGAAAGAAAAGAGAAAGCGCACATTTCTAATATGTTTAATTTCACAATGCTTGTGGGTATACAATATTTTTTATTGTTCCATTGTCTGTGTAGATATAGAGATTGTCTGGTTTGCCAACTCTGGAACATGTAACATATAATTGTCCATGTGAGAAGCAATCTGTGTGTAGATCTAAACCGCACAATTCTAAAGATTGTGGCCCTGAGCTTTGTTGATGATGATTGCAAATGCCAATCGAATTGGGAATTGCAATCTCTTAAATTGAAATGGCATATCCGTTAGAATTATAGGAATGCGAGGAATGAGGACATCTTCACCTTTGAAAGGTCTTGTCAATATTGTTGTTTCTATGACGTTGCTCATTAATTTTTTTACTGCAAACCGCATGCCGTTGCAAAGCTTTGGATGGTTGATATTTCGCAACATGATAATTGGCACGCCGATTTTCAATTGCAGTACGTGTGATGGCATCCCTGGCAGATAGAGTGAATTCAAAAATTCTGTTGGATAATTAACCACTTCATCTGCTTCCACAACAGTGTCGACGGACTTGTATTTGACTGCCTCGCTTTGAATGTTAGGCTGAATAATATTGTTAAGTTCGTAGACGTCTTTGTTCTTGGCCGCAAGAATAGCTCGTTCAGTCAGCCAATCGTGATTCTTATAATTGGTTTGAATATTGGGAAATACTTTTTTAACCAATTCTTCTTTTGACGTCACTAAATTGCAGAAGTTATGAGGCAATGAAATTTGTCCTGAGGTCAGATCAACTGGCACCTTTCTGTTCCCAATTTCCAGCAATTGATGTGAGAATATCTCAGCTGATCGATCATTTTGCAGCTGGACACGCATATTTGTAGTTAATTTTAATGTCTTTACATGTCGCCACAAAGTAGAGTATTTCAGGCACGCAATTATTTCGTCCGCTGGTGTCGATAGAGGAGAACAAAGCAGATCTGAAGCTGCAGAATGCGATCGCCATGCTCGCAACTGTGCATCCTCAAGTCTGGCTGCACGTCGCTCTGCTGCTTCCTCGGCATGTATTTGAGCCATTCTTTGTCTGTTTCACTCGTTCACTGATGCCCGTTCTTCCTCAGTTTGATTTGCAATTACTCGTCACACTGCTTCCGCTGCACAAGTACGACGACCTAAGTTTGATCTTCTGCGAGGCATTACTTGGATGAACTAAAGCAGATCGCTTGCACTGAAAAAGAAGTAAGAAAGTTATAACAAAAATATATAAAATTTCATATTTGTATACAAATATGCAATTACTCGTCACACTGCTTCCGCTCCGCGAGTACGACGACCTAAGTTTGATCTTCTGCAAGGCATTATTTGGATGAACTAAAGCAGATTGCACTGAATAAGAAGTAAGAAAGTTATAACAAAAACATATAAAATTGCGTATTTGTATGCAAATATATAGAATCCATAGTAGGTATATAAAAACACGTGCGTATTCGAATGCAACGTGTGACATCTATATAATAGTAGGTATATAAAAACACGCGCGTATTTGAATGCAACATTGTGTGAAAATATCAAAGCAATCGGTGAAGAACTTTCGGAGATTTAAGATTTTGAACAAATGAACATTTACGTTTTTATATATATATATATATATATATATATATATATATATATATATATATATATAGATGTTCTTTACAAGCTCGAAATTTCAAAACATAGTTGGGGGTGGGGGGCACAGTCCCCGCATTGGGGGGTGTGGGGGGTTTAGTCCCCCACCTAGTTTTATACTATATTTCACTGAAAGCTTCAAAATAATACATTTTAAACAATAGACATGCACACTTACAATACCAATGATTAATTCTTTCCAGAAGACAATATAAACCAACACCCCCTTAACTATATATACTAACTCCAAGATTGCACTACAGAGGGGAAAAGGGCATATACTTTTTACTTGCCTTACTGTACTCTACACAGTGCCAGTACTTCACTTCAGTGAAATGAGATTCAGTGAAATGAGTTTTCATTAATTTGAGCTTTCAGCGATTTGGTGAGGGTGAACTGAAATTCAGTGAAATGAGCTTTCAATGAAACAAAGTAGACCCATATATATATATATATATATATATATATATATATATATATATATATACATATACATTTTTGGTCCTCTTGGACCTCATTTATAACAGCTTTGCCTTCAGTTCCCCACATCCATGCCTGGTTTGAAAGCATCCTTCTACCCCCTCTGGACTCACACTTGAATTGCTGAGGCTGGTTATGGATCTTCAGGCTGTCCTTGAGTTCTACTATCTATGCTTCCCTCTGATGATTATTTATTATTTTTTTTAATTTGCTGTACCCTCTTTTCCCATTCCCCACCCCTCACACTCACTGGTTGCTTCCAAGGGAAACTCCCAACTCTGGATCATGCCCCAACTCTGGGAGTATCAACAGCAAGTATCCCCCCCCCCCAGGATGGGTACACCAACCCCTTTCTGCCACTCATTCAGTCACCAAAACTACTAACTGAACATGGGTTGGCTATGCCGTAGTTAGGGCTTTATCACTTTATTCCACCACAGCAGCTCAGAATATATTTCAATAACTGTAACTTTTAATCATTAACATCATGATTAACTGTTAGACTCTCGGTGAACTGATTGTCTAGCTGCTTCAACTTGAATTGAAGACTTTCCCCCATGTCTTTCATATTTTTATTTTGTCTTAAGTCTGCAGATCTGGTAGCTTTCTTTTGTTCTGTCACAAGATCATTCCTGTTTTGCCTGATATCTTTTCAGCATTTCCTTTACTCTGTACTAATTTTCAGCCATCTGTTATATAGCTGAAGTACGTAATTTGCTTTATGATCCTCGACCCATTTAAAGTTGAGCTGGCTAGAAACTGAGTACCACAATGGTGTATTCCTGTAGGCCAAACATTCAACGTAGCAATCCTGTCCATTGCTGTAGCTATTTCTGATGAGAGCTTCACTTATTAGGTATCTCTCGCTCTCTACACACACACACACACACACACACACACACACACACACACACACACACACACACACACACACACACACACACACACACACACACACACACACACACACACACACACACACACACACACACACACACACACACACACACACACACACACACACACACACACACACACACACACACACACACACACACACACACACACACATCCTTGTTCATCAGAGTCAAAGTATCTGTTATGCCACACCTGTGCTCCCACTCATGCAGAGGTCATTTGAATTCCTGAATTTTCCATTGTGGATTATTATCAGATATGAAAATGTCTAGTATCTCCTGTGATGACTGGATGGCCTTTGATGCACTAAGACACTTGCACTTGTAATTTCCAGTGTTGTTGGAGCGGGACTACCCCCTTAAATTTGTGAAAGATATCAGTGATTTGATTTTAAATGAATATGGGTACAAATATTAATCCCTCTTAGGGGTTGGTTTGATGGAAATGACAATAAGGAGAGTGGTCATATTAATCACATGACTGTTACTAAACTGTGCTATGATACAGCTCTTATATTAGAATATAATGACTGCACAAGCAGCGTTAAACATACTGTGAATAAGAGTTGAAATATCTTATTGGTATTTCCCTCATTTTTGGATACTCTAGACCAGCCAGCTTTTGTGTACAAAACAGCACTTAACTGCAAACAATTAATGGAATGGAATAATGAAAGATCTGTTCCTACAATTTTTGGGACAAATAAATGTAGTTGCTGGAGGCAATGTACATGGATATTAAATCAAGAGGTGATTTCCCTAGATAATATTGTTAAAAGTAGAATAAACTTAGTGAAAGGGAACTGTAAAACTGGGGGGGTAATATACTTAGTTATTTGCACAGGTGGTAAAAGTTTTTTATGTAGGGAAAGCTAAACGCTCCCTAAATAAAAGGATTAATGAGCATATGTATGACATTAAGATTAAAAACAATAACAATGCAGTTCATAGGCACTCAGTTAAATGTAAATGTAAATGGATTTGTGATTTTAAGTTTGTAATACTGGAAAAGGTAGAAAAAGATCCCAAAGGAGGGGACCGGAAGTTAAGGTTTGAGTTTAGGGAATTGATGTGGCAATTAACTCCCTCTCTATTTCTAGTGACATCCATCCCAATCCTGGTCCTACTGTCTCCAGCACCATCTGTTCCTCTACATCACCACAATCATCCTCCCTCAAAATCATCTACCTAGCTACAATCAATACACAAAGTATTTGTAATAAAATACCCAACTTACACACCTGGCTGTCACATAACCATCCCGACATAGTAAGTCTCAGAAACCTGGCTCAAACCTCATATCAAAGATACTGATATTCTTCCCCTGACTACCAAATCATATGGAATGACAGAACTATCAAGAGGAGGGGTAGCCATAATTTACTCCTCTTCTCTAACAGTCATTCCATGCACTAATCCCATTCCTAAATTTTCTCCTGCTGAATTATCTATAGCCTTCTTAAAAATCAACAAACATAAATCTTTATGTATAGCTGTCATCTATATTCCCCCTGGTGATAACATCCCCATCCTTTAAGACATTCGCTCATGGTTCTCTTCCAACATCAAAAAGGAAACATTCATCCTTGGCGATGTAAAATTCAACTGGGCCACTATCTCCTAACAATCTCTGAGCCAAACAATTAATCTCTTTAACTTCTCCCAGCTAATAAACTACCCTACCAGACCCAGTAAAGACGGCTCCTCTGGCACTACTCTAGAATGGATCTTAACAACTCATTCCAACCTGATCTCAAACAGCAGAATTATACATGATCCCCTTAGCGTCCACCTACCAGTTTATGCTCACTGGTGTGCCTCTTCTGTCCAAATACAACATCAATACATTCAAACTCATAATCTCACCAACTTTAATCCACAGGTGTTTTCTGACTGTCTGAAAAAAAGGAATTGGGCCCCTTTAAAGACTCTGCCTCTGGACAATGCAACTAATTACTTCAACAAAACCTTCCTAGACTTACTAAACAGCCTAGCCCTCTTAGAACAAAAAGAATAAAAGCCAAAACCATACCCTGGTTATCTAAAGACATCACAAAACTAATGCACCTCAGAGACAAATGTTGGAAGCAATACCAAAAAAATAAGTTAACAAACTCTCTAATCGAATTCAAACAACTCCACAACTCAGTGAAGAAACTAATAACTAAAGACTGCAAGACTTATTACTCCAAACTCCAATCAGAACATAATTCTAACCCCAAAAAGTTCTGGAACTGCATTTCCTCCATTCAACACCCTGGTCGAAAAGACAATTCATGCCCTAACCCAAACTCCCAGACCATGAAATTGCAGCTAATTTCAACAACTTTTTTGTTGTCTGCATAGCCAAACTAACAGCAAACTTTCCCATCTTCTCTCCCTGTCATACTCCCCCATCCACTGCTTTTCCCTCTAACACTCCAGTTTTCAGTCTTAAACCTATCCCCAACAGCAGCATAAAAAACTCCTGGTTAAACTAAAGCATTGCTCCTACATTCTTGATAATCTGCTTCCATCCTTCCTTAAGATAGCTGCAGACAGCATTGCCTTCCCCATGTCCATTCTTATCAACAGGTCAATCCAAGAAGCCTATGTCCCCTCACTCTGGAAGAAAGCATTTGTCACCCCTCTCCACAAAGCTGGCAATAGCACAGACACTACAAACTTCCATCCTATAGCTATTATCTCACCTCTTTCTAAAATCCTCGAAAAGTGCATTCATCACCAACTCCTGCCATACCTAACACAGAATCATCTTCTTACCCCAACACAGCATGGTTTCAGGCCAGGCCACAACACTACCACTGCTCTTCTGTCCTTCCTTGACACCATTAATCATGATCATGACTCTGGAAAAATCATATCCACCCTTTACTTAGATCTCTCCAAAGCCTTTGACATGGTTTTACATCCTCTACTCTTATCTCAGCTTTCCTCCCTCAGTTTCTCTCCTTCCTCCATAGTCTGGTTTACAAGCTATCTCTCCAATAGACAACAAGCTGTTAAATGGAAAAATTCCACCTCATCCTTTCTCAATAATCCCTCCGACGTCCACCAAGGCTCTATTCTCTGCCCCTTACTTTTCAATATTTTCATTAATAACTTTCACAATCCCAGCAGAGTGCTGCCCCCCTGACATCTCAGATGCTCAGGTAAGAGCCGCCCTCTCCAAAGCAAAAAGCACAGTATCAGTGGGACCAGACAGTGTCCCGGGCTGCATCCTACATGAATTCCAAGAAGAGCTAAACCCAAACATAAAACTACTGTTCAATCTCAGCCTTACTTCAGGATATGTACCCAAAGAGTGGCGTACAGCAACAGTGGTCTCTCTCCACAAAGGTGGTGCCTCAACGGATCCTGGAAACTATTGCCTCATAAGACTGACTAGCTTGGTCTGCAAAGCTATGGAAAGGATCATCATGGACCTCATAAATAAAGATATTGGGGACCTACAGACACTGGATCCTACCCAATTCGGCTTTGCTAAGGGCAGATCCTGCCTTGTAAACCTGGTCGATTTCTTTGAAACAGTCACCAAGGCCATTGACGAGGGGAAGGTGGTCCACACAGCCTACCTGGACCTCACAAAAGCCTTCAATACAATACCCCACTCGGGCATTATAGATAAGCTCACCAGCTTAAATATAAACCCCTATGTCACTAGATGGGTTGCAAACTGGCTCAAGGACAGAACCCACATGGTTAGAATTGCTGGAGCCATGTCAGACTCCAAACCAGTTACAAGTGGCATCCCACAAGGCTCAGTCCTCAGACCTCTGTTGTTCGGTATATATTTCTCGGAGGCACAGGCCAACATGGAAGGACTGTGGCTGACCAAGTTCGCAGATGACTGCAAACTGGGCGCCATAATCGACTCTCCAGCCGACACAAGCATCCTCCAAAAGGGCCTCATAGAAACAGACAACTGGTACCAGAGCCATGGCCTCAAGCTAAACACCAAAAAGTGTATAGTCATCCCCTTTGGCAAAAACAAAGTGCCCACAAATTACCACATAGGTGGTAATCCATTAAGTACAGAAGAAGTAATTAGGGACCTGGGGACCCAAGTAGATAGCAATCTCTCATTTGACAACCACATGGCCAAAGTGGTTAGAAAAACATTTTATATAGCCCACCTAATCATGAAGGGATTCACATCTAGATCAGGGGAGGTCATCGTGCCTCTTTACTCATCCCTCATCAGGCCCATAACTGCGTACAATGCCCCTTTTGGGATGTACCTTACCAGACACCTGCAGCAACTGGAAAGACCCCAACAGTACCTCACCAAGAGGATCAAAGGGCTCAAACAGATGCCATATGCTGCCCGGTTAAAGAAACTCCAGCTGTACTCAGTGGCATACCACCTGCTCAGAGGCGATCTGTGCCTGATGTATAAAGCCATGTCCAACCCGGAATTAATGGACATGCTGCACCTCAGAAAATCCAAATCCATCGAGCTACGCGCTCGAGAGACTTGAACCTCAGCACTGAAATAAATAGGACATGCTGGAGGGACAGATTCATAACCCAGAGGCTCCCTTCACTCTGGAATAAAATCCCAGTCCAGGTTAGGCAGAGTCCCTCATTGACTCTCTTCAAGAAGAATCTTGATGAGTGGATGGGAGATCGTAGGTTTACCCCGGGTATCACTTCTGTGTCACTGTTAGAGGCACAGTATACTAACCTCGAAAAAGGGAATAGCAAAATTAATTTAAAATGGGTGGCGAAAGCCAAACACACTTTGGCTAAGCTTATAAATGCCCTAGGGCAAATAGCCTAGTATGAAACTATGAACCTATGAACAAATCCAGAGATAATGCTACACTGATCCAGTATGCTGATGATTTCACAATAATCTGTACAGCAAACACTCCCCTCTGAACTTCTTCAAAAAACCCAAACAGCCTTCTCTAATACCAAAACTTGGATGCTAAACACCCATCTCGCTCTCAACGCTAACAAAACACAAATCATGATATTCTCGCATTTGGGAAATTTCACCATACACAAAAGCTCCTGTAAAATAAAAAGCCACAATAACACTCTAACCAGTATTGTACTTCTCACCAAACTACTTGGAGTCACCATTGATGAACATTCAAAATTCGATATCCACATCCAAAATAATATTAAAAAAAACCCCACCAAAACTAGGTCTGCTGTACAGACAAAATCGCTATCTAACCGCTTCTACCATATGTACTCTAGCCTCCTCCTATTTGCTCCCCTCTCTTATGTATGGTGCCCCTCTACTTACTCATCTCCAACTTAGCCTAAAAAACAAATTGGAAGTCTGCTATAAGAAAGTCTGTAAATTTGCTTCAGGGTCCAAATACTCTATCCATCACTGCCATTCCCTCCACTCCCTAAACTGGCCCGAGCTTCCTAATTTCCTGAAATTCATACAACTCACCACTGCTCAGAAACTCATATTCCAACCCTCCATCTGCCTCTGTTTTTCATCTATCTTAACCCCTTACATCCTCAGTCGTACTCTTAGATCTGAAAACCAAAACCTCCTTAAAATCTAGAAACATCTTTACCCACCTGGCCAATTACTTCTATCACACTTCTTAGCTAAACTATAGAACTCTTTCCTCCCCTCACTCTGCTGTACTCACAACCACTCTAATTTCAAATCTCTCTTCCATTCTTACCTTACCTCAAACTGGGATGGTTCCTGCTCCCTTCCCACCTAAATTACACTGTCGTCTTTTTCAAACCTCCCTTCAATCTCATCTACTATCACCTCTGATCACTAACATTATTGTTAGAACAAACATTAAACTTGTATAAACACTTTATGACTTGTACTTTTAATTATATTATCTGTATTACTTTTGACTTTATCTATATTTTAACAGTTGTGTTTTTTAAATGTATGCTTCCTGATCTTGTATTTGTATTTTAAATTGTATATTTATGCTTTTGTATACTGTATATTCCATACTTTACTTATGTTATATTCCGTTAACTGCTTTTGGAGCTGTTCTCCCTAGGCATCCACTGAAAATGGGCTTTGTTTGGCCCAGTGGACTTCCCCAGTCATCAAACTGGAAATAAATAAATAAAATAATAAATAAATTAAGATTAGAAGCCGCCAACCATACAGGTTTAAATCAGATAGTATCCATCAATCCATGGTTAAAACGAATGGTGGCCAAACTCTAAGTGGTGCATTTTAAATTTTATATGGTACACAACAACAATCACAATTTGGAACATGGAATGCTGTTTTTTATGTAATCATACATGACTTTATATATATTTATAGATGATTATAAATAGACATGACTTTTGTAGATGAAAGTTAAATTCACAATTTGGTGTTTTAAGGTAGTCAAAAAAGAAGTAAGGATGTATTCACTTATTAATTTAATAAAGGCACAGTGGCATCTCTTTGGATTTCTGCATCTATGTGTACACTGTTGGCCAGAGTGAGTAATGTCCTTCACATCACTCACTACCCAGGCAATGTAGTGCAAGACATTGATTTTGTCCTGGCTCTCATAAAAGTCACCAGCAGGCAGTCCCTATGGTCCCTATGCAGACATCCTGCCACACTCACTACCCTCAGAAGCCACAGCCACTTCACAGGTTGCAATCTAGTGGAAACTGTAGCAGATTCACTTTGATACACTTTGTGGATAGCACATACCATGTACCAATAGGCAGCAGGGCAGCATAATGGACCCAGACGCCATCATATAACTATTTACTAAAAAACAGCATACCAGGATGGTATTTTCAGGTGAAAGGCATGTTGGCCTAAATATATGGACCCAGTGCAATCATCATGGATGGATGTTTATGGCTGCACTATACTGCACCTATGGACCAAGAGGCTGACCGATAAGTTTGCAGCTCTGTATTAGCAACAGATCAGCTCAAAGGTTTTCACTAGGGCCTTCTGTCAGACTGCAATGGCATGAACAATGTTTTCCTCTTGCTTCCCCCTCTCACTACACTATTTAAAGTTATTTAGCAGGTATGTGCATTAGCGTTTGCATTTTCATTTTGTTTAATATGTAATTTTGCTGCTTGCATCGTTTGCTGGTGGCCTTTGAATGCCTAAGGACCAAAACAGTTATCTCCCTGTGAATCACCTCCTTTATTGGCACGTGTAGGATCTACAAGCTTCTTCACACAATCATTCAAGATGTTATTATGGCCTCCCATTAAAATGGAGAGGTTAGATAAAAAGTTTGAATTAATTATAACTGAGAAGCAGAGGCAAACCTGCACCATCCAATAGCATATTGCCCAGAATGATGATAACCTGAGAAATATTAAGTAAGAGGTCACAGTACATTCAGATCAGAAACTTTGAATATAGCTATTATCTCATCACTGCAGAAAGAAACTAGAAGAAAGAGAAAGCCATATGGAGAGTGTGGAGGAAAAGTTAATAGAATTAGACGTCTGCAACCAAAAAAATACTATTTCAGCATTATCCCGGAGAGCATAAGAGCTGTGAACTGCTAACATTGTATGAGGGGGATGATCACAGAATAGTCAGGTATAAGTGCAATGGATACACAGATTGAAGGAGCTAATAGTCAGGTATAAATGCAATGGATATACAGATTGAAGGAGCTAATAGTCAGGTATAAGTGCAATGGATACACAGAGTGAAGGAGCTAATAGTCAGGTATAAGTGCAATGGATATACAGAATGAAGGAGCTAATAGTCAGGTATAAGTGCAATGGATATACAGATTGAAGGAGCTAATAGTCAGGTATAAGTGCAATGGATACACAGAGTGAAGGAGCTAATAGTCAGGTATAAGTGCAATGGATATACAGAATGAAGGAGCTAATAGTCAGGTATAAGTGCAATAGATACACAGATTGAAGGAGCTAATAGTCAGGTATAAGTGCAATGGATATACAGAATGAAGGAGCTAATAGTCAGTTATAAGTGCAATGGATATACAGATTGAAGGAGCTAATAGTCAGGTATAAGTGCAATGGATATACAGAATGAAGGAGCTAATAGTCAGGTATAAGTGCAATGGATACACAGAGTGAAGGAGCTAATAGTCAGGTATAAGTGCAATGGATATACAGATTGAAGGAGCTAATAGTCAGGTATAAGTGCAATGGAGATATAGAATGAAGGAGCTAATAGTCAGGTATAAGTGCAATGGATACACAGAGTGAAGGAGCTAATAGTCAGGTATAAGTGCAATGGATATACAGAATGAAGGAGCTAATAGTCAGGTATAAGTGCAATGGATATACAGAATGAAGGAGCTAATAGTCAGGTATAAGTGCAATGGATATACAGAATGAAGGAGCTAATAGTCAGGTATAAGTGCAATAGATACACAGATTGAAGGAGCTAATAGTCAGGTATAAGTGCAATGGATACACAGAGTGAAGGAGCTAATAGTCAGGTATAAGTGCAATGGATATACAGAATGAAGGAGCTAATAGTCAGGTATAAGTGCAATGGATATACAGAATGAAGGAGCTAATAGTCAGGTATAAGTGCAATGGATATACAGATTGAAGGAGCTAATAGTCAGGTATAAGTGCAATGGATATACAGATTGAAGGAGCTAATAGTCAGGTATAAGTCCAATGGATATACAGATTGAAGGAGCTAATAGTCAGGTATAAGTCCAATGGATATACAGATTGAAGGAGCTAATAGTCAGGTATAAGTCCAATGGATATACAGATTGAAGGAGCTAATAGTCAGGTATAAGTGCAATGGATATACAGATTGAAGGAGCTAATAGTCAGGTATAAGTCCAATGGATATACAGATTGAAGGAGCTAATAGTCAGGTATAAGTGCAATGGATATACAGATTGAAGGAGCTAATAGTCAGGTATAAGTGCAATGGATATACAGATTGAAGGAGCTAATAGTCAGGTATAAGTGCAATGGATATACAGATTGAAGGAGCTAATAGTCAGGTATAAGTGCAATGGATATACAGATTGAAGGAGCTAATAGTCAGGTATAAGTGCAATGGATATACAGATTGAAGGAGCTAATAGTCAGGTATAAGTGCAATGGATATACAGATTGAAGGAGCTAATAGTCAGGTATAAGTGCAATGGATATACAGATTGAAGGAGCTAATAGTCAGGTATAAGTGCAATGGATATACAGAATGAAGGAGCTAATAGTCAGGTATAAGTGCAATGGATACACAGAGTGAAGGAGCTAATAGTCAGGTATAAGTGCAATGGATATACAGATTGAAGGAGCTAATAGTCAGGTATAAGTGCAATGGATATACAGATTGAAGGAGCTAATAGTCAGGTATAAGTGCAATGGATATACAGATTGAAGGAGCTAATAGTCAGGTATAAGTGCAATGGATATACAGATTGAAGGAGCTAATAGTCAGGTATAAGTGCAATGGATATACAGAATGAAGGAGCTAATAGTCAGGTATAAGTGCAATGGATATACAGAATGAAGGAGCTAATAGTCAGGTATAAGTGCAATGGATATACAGATTGAAGGAGCTAATAGTCAGGTATAAGTGCAATGGATATACAGATTGAAGGAGCTAATAGTCAGGTATAAGTGCAATGGATATACAGATTGAAGGAGCTAATAGTCAGGTATAAGTGCAATGGATATACAGATTGAAGGAGCTAATAGTCAGGTATAAGTGCAATGGATACACAGAGTGAAGGAGCTAATAGTCAGGTATAAGTGCAATGGATATACAGAGTGAAGGAGCTAATAGTCAGGTATAAGTGCAATGGATACACAGAGTGAAGGAGCTAATAGTCAGGTATAAGTGCAATGGATATACAGATTGAAGGAGCTAATAGTCAGGTATAAGTGCAATGGATATACAGAATGAAGGAGCTAATAGTCAGGTATAAGTGCAATGGATATACAGATTGAAGGAGCTAATAGTCAGGTATAAGTGCAATGGATATACAGATTGAAGGAGCTAATAGTCAGGTATAAGTGCAATGGATATACAGATTGAAGGAGCTAATAGTCAGGTATAAGTGCAATGGATATACAGATTGAAGGAGCTAATAGTCAGGTATAAGTGCAATGGATATACAGATTGAAGGAGCTAATAGTCAGGTATAAGTGCAATGGATATACAGAGTGAAGGAGCTAATAGTCAGGTATAAGTGCAATGGATATACAGAATGAAGGAGCTAATAGTCAGGTATAAGTGCAATGGATATACAGAATGAAGGAGCTAATAGTCAGGTATAAGTGCAATGGATATACAGATTGAAGGAGCTAATAGTCAGGTATAAGTGCAATGGATATACAGATTGAAGGAGCTAATAGTCAGGTATAAGTCCAATGGATATACAGATTGAAGGAGCTAATAGTCAGGTATAAGTCCAATGGATATACAGATTGAAGGAGCTAATAGTCAGGTATAAGTGCAATGGATATACAGAATGAAGGAGCTAATAGTCAGGTATAAGTGCAATGGATATACAGATTGAAGGAGCTAATAGTCAGGTATAAGTGCAATGGATACACAGAGTGAAGGAGCTAATAGTCAGGTATAAGTGCAATGGATACACAGATTGAAGGAGCTAATAGTCAGGTATAAGTGCAATGGATATACAGATTGAAGGAGCTAATAGTCAGGTATAAGTGCAATGGATATACAGATTGAAGGAGCTAATAGTCAGGTATAAGTGCAATGGATACACAGAGTGAAGGAGCTAATAGTCAGGTATAAGTGCAATGGATATACAGATTGAAGGAGCTAATAGTCAGGTATAAGTGCAATGGATATACAGATTGAAGGAGCTAATAGTCAGGTATAAGTGCAATGGATATACAGATTGAAGGAGCTAATAGTCAGGTATAAGTGCAATGGATACACAGAGTGAAGGAGCTAATAGTCAGGTATAAGTGCAATGGATACACAGAGTGAAGGAGCTAATAGTCAGGTATAAGTGCAATGGATATACAGAATGAAGGAGCTAATAGTCAGGTATAAGTGCAATGGATATACAGAATGAAGGAGCTAATAGTCAGGTATAAGTGCAATGGATATACAGATTGAAGGAGCTAATAGTCAGGTATAAGTGCAATGGATATACAGATTGAAGGAGCTAATAGTCAGGTATAAGTGCAATGGATATACAGATTGAAGGAGCTAATAGTCAGGTATAAGTGCAATGGATATACAGATTGAAGGAGCTAATAGTCAGGTATAAGTGCAATGGATACACAGAGTGAAGGAGCTAATAGTCAGGTATAAGTGCAATGGATACACAGAGTGAAGGAGCTAATAGTCAGGTATAAGTGCAATGGATATACAGATTGAAGGAGCTAATAGTCAGGTATAAGTGCAATGGATATACAGATTGAAGGAGCTAATAGTCAGGTATAAGTGCAATGGATATACAGATTGAAGGAGCTAATAGTCAGGTATAAGTGCAATGGATATACAGATTGAAGGAGCTAATAGTCAGGTATAAGTGCAATGGATATACAGATTGAAGGAGCTAATAGTCAGGTATAAGTGCAATGGATATACAGATTGAAGGAGCTAATAGTCAGGTATAAGTGCAATGGATATACAGATTGAAGGAGCTAATAGTCAGGTATAAGTGCAATGGATATACAGAATGAAGGAGCTAATAGTCAGGTATAAGTGCAATGGATATACAGAATGAAGGAGCTAATAGTCAGGTATAAGTGCAATGGATATACAGAATGAAGGAGCTAATAGTCAGGTATAAGTGCAATGGATATACAGATTGAAGGAGCTAATAGTCAGGTATAAGTGCAATGGATATACAGATTGAAGGAGCTAATAGTCAGGTATAAGTGCAATGGATATACAGATTGAAGGAGCTAATAGTCAGGTATAAGTGCAATGGATATACAGATTGAAGGAGCTAATAGTCAGGTATAAGTGCAATGGATATACAGATTGAAGGAGCTAATAGTCAGGTATAAGTGCAATGGATATACAGATTGAAGGAGCTAATAGTCAGGTATAAGTGCAATGGATATACAGATTGAAGGAGCTAATAGTCAGGTATAAGTGCAATGGATATACAGATTGAAGGAGCTAATAGTCAGGTATAAGTCCAATGGATATACAGATTGAAGGAGCTAATAGTCAGGTATAAGTGCAATGGATACACAGAGTGAAGGAGCTAATAGTCAGGTATAAGTGCAATGGATATACAGATTGAAGGAGCTAATAGTCAGGTATAAGTGCAATGGATATACAGATTGAAGGAGCTAATAGTCAGGTATAAGTGCAATGGATATACAGATTGAAGGAGCTAATAGTCAGGTATAAGTGCAATGGATATACAGATTGAAGGAGCTAATAGTCAGGTATAAGTGCAATGGATATACAGATTGAAGGAGCTAATAGTCAGGTATAAGTGCAATGGATATACAGATTGAAGGAGCTAATAGTCAGGTATAAGTGCAATGGATATACAGTTTGAAGGAGCTTATAGTCAGGTATAAGTGCAATGGATATACAGATTGAAGGAGCTAATAGTCAGGTATAAGTGCAATGGATATACAGATTGAAGGAGCTAATAGTCAGGTATAAGTGCAATGGATATACAGTTTGAAGGAGCTTATAGTCAGGTATAAGTGCAATGGATATACAGATTGAAGGAGCTAATAGTCAGGTATAGGTGCAATGGATATACAGATTGAAGGAGCTAATAGTCAGGTATAAGTGCAATGGATATACAGATTGAAGGAGCTAATAGTCAGGTATAAGTGCAATGGATATACAGATTGAAGGAGCTAATAGTCAGGTATAAGTGCAATGGATATACAGATTGAAGGAGCTAATAGTCAGGTATAAGTGCAATGGATATACAGATTGAAGGAGCTAATAGTCAGGTATAAGTGCAATGGATATACAGATTGAAGGAGCTAATAGTCAGGTATAAGTGCAATGGATATACAGATTGAAGGAGCTAATAGTCAGGTATAAGTGCAATGGATATACAGATTGAAGGCGCTAATAGTCAGGTATAAGTGCAATGGATATACAGATTGAAGGAGCTAACAGTCAGGTATAAGTCTAATGGATATACAGATTGAAGGAGCTAATAGTCAGGTATAAGTGCAATGGATATACAGATTGAAGGAGCTAATAGTCAGGTATAAGTGCAATGGATATACAGATTGAAGGCGCTAAAAGTCAGGTATAAGTGCAATGGATATACAGATTGAAGGAGCTAATAGTCAGGTATAAGTGCAATGGATATACAAGTTGAAGGAGCTTATAGTCAGGTATAAGTGCAATGGATATACAGATTGAAGGAGCTAATAGTCAGGTATAAGTGCAATGGATATACAGATTGAAGGAGCTAATAGTCAGGTATAAGTGCAATGGATATACAGATTGAAGGAGCTAATAGTCAGGTATAAGTGCAATGGATATACAAGTTGAAGGAGCTTATAGTCAGGTATAAGTGCAATGGATATACAGATTGAAGGAGCTAATAGTCAGGTATAGGTGCAATGGATATACAGATTGAAGGAGCTAATAGTCAGGTATAAGTGCAATGGATATACAGATTGAAGGAGCTAATAGTCAGGTATAAGTGCAATGGATATACAGATTGAAGGAGCTAATAGTCAGGTATAAGTGCAATGGATATACAGATTGAAGGAGCTAATAGTCAGGTATAAGTGCAATGGATATACAGATTGAAGGAGCTAATAGTCAGGTATAAGTGCAATGGATATACAGATTGAAGGAGCTAATAGTCAGGTACAAGTGCAATGGATATACAGATTGAAGGAGCTAATAGTCAGGTATAAGTGCAATGGATATACAGATTGAAGGAGCTAATAGTCAGGTATAAGTGCAATGGATATACAGATTGAAGGAGCTAATAGTCAGGTATAAGTGCAATGGATATACAGATTGAAGGAGCTAATAGTCAGGTATAAGTGCAATGGATATACAGATTGAAGGAGCTAATAGTCAGGTATAAGTGCAATGGATATACAGATTGAAGGAGCTAATAGTCAGGTATAAGTGCAATGGATATACAGATTGAAGGAGCTAATAGTCAGGTATAAGTGCAATGGATATACAGATTGAAGGAGCTAATAGTCAGGTATAAGTGCAATGGATATACAGATTGAAGGAGCTAATAGTCAGGTATAAGTGCAATGGATATACAGATTGAAGGAGCTAATAGTCAGGTATAAGTGCAATGGATACACAGATTGAAGGAGCTAATAGTCAGGTATAAGTGCAATGGATATACAGATTGAAGGAGCTAATAGTCAGGTATAAGTGCAATGGATATACAGAATGAAGGAGCTAATAGTCAGGTATAAGTGCATTGGATATACAGATTGAAGGAGCTAATAGTCAGGTATAAGTGCAATGGATATACAGATTGAAGGAGCTAATAGTCAGGTATAAGTGCAATGGATATACAGATTGAAGGAGCTAATAGTCAGGTATAAGTGCAATGGATATACAGATTGAAGGAGCTAATAGTCAGGTACAAGTGCAATGGATATACAGATTGAAGGATCTAATAGTCAGGTACAAGTGCAATGGATATCCAGATTGAAGGAGCTAATAGTCAGGTATAAGTGCAATGGATATACAGATTGAAGGAGCTAATAGTCAGGTATAAGTGCAATGGATATACAGATTGAAGGAGCTAATAGTCAGGTATAAGTGCAATGGATATACAGATTGAAGGAGCTAATAGTCAGGTATAAGTGCAATGGATATACAGATTGAAGGAGCTAATAGTCAGGTATAAGTGCAATGGACATACAGATTGAAGGAGCTAATAGTCAGGTATAAGTGCAATGGATATACAGATTGAAGGAGCTAATAGTCAGGTATAAGTGCAATGGATATACAGATTGAAGGAGCTAATAGTCAGGTATAAGTGCAATGGATATACAGATTGAAGGAGCTAATAGTCAGGTATAAGTGCAATGGATATACAGATTGAAGGAGCTAATAGTCAGGTATAAGTGCAATGGATATACAGATTGAAGGAGCTAATAGTCAGGTATAAGTGCAATGGATATACAGATTGAAGGAGCTAATAGTCAGGTATAAGTGCAATGGATATACAGATTGAAGGAGCTAATAGTCAGGTATAAGTGCAATGGATATACAGAATGAAGGAGCTAATAGTCAGGTATAAGTGCAATGGATATACAGATTGAAGGAGCTAATAGTCAGGTATAAGTGCAATGGATATACAGATTGAAGGAGCTAATAGTCAGGTATAAGTGCAATGGATATACAGATTGAAGGAGCTAATAGTCAGGTATAAGTGCAATGGATATACAGATTGAAGGAGCTAATAGTCAGGTATAAGTGCAATGGATATACAGATTGAAGGAGCTAATAGTCAGGTATAAGTGCAATGGATATACAGATTGAAGGAGCTAATAGTCAGGTATAAGTGCAATGGATATACAGATTGAAGGAGCTAATAGTCAGGTATAAGTGCAATGGATATACAGATTGAAGGAGCTAATAGTCAGGTATAAGTGCAATGGATATACAGATTGAAGGAGCTAATAGTCAGGTATAAGTGCAATGGATATACAGATTGAAGGAGCTAATAGTCAGGTATAAGTGCAATGGATATACAGATTGAAGGAGCTAATAGTCAGGTATAAGTGCAATGGATATACAGATTGAAGGAGCTAATAGTCAGGTATAAGTGCAATGGATATACAGATTGAAGGAGCTAATAGTCAGGTATAAGTGCAATGGATATACAGATTGAAGGAGCTAATAGTCAGGTATAAGTGCAATGGATATACAGATTGAAGGAGCTAATAGTCAGGTATAAGTGCAATGGATATACAGATTGAAGGAGCTAATAGTCAGGTATAAGTGCAATGGATATACAGATTGAAGGAGCTAATAGTCAGGTATAAGTGCAATGGATATACAGAATGAAGGAGCTAATAGTCAGGTATAAGTGCATTGGATATACAGATTGAAGGAGCTAATAGTCAGGTATAAGTGCAATGGATATACAGATTGAAGGAGCTAATAGTCAGGTATAAGTGCAATGGATATACAGATTGAAGGAGCTAATAGTCAGGTATAAGTGCAATGGATATACAGATTGAAGGAGCTAATAGTCAGGTATAAGTGCAATGGATATACAGATTGAAGGAGCTAATAGTCAGGTATAAGTGCAATGGATATACAGATTGAAGGAGCTAATAGTCAGGTATAAGTGCAATGGATATACAGATTGAAGGAGCTAATAGTCAGGTATAAGTGCAATGGATATACAGATTGAAGGAGCTAATAGTCAGGTATAAGTGCAATGGATATACAGATTGAAGGAGCTAATAGTCAGGTATAAGTGCAATGGATATACAGATTGAAGGAGCTAATAGTCAGGTATAAGTGCAATGGATATACAGATTGAAGGAGCTAATAGTCAGGTATAAGTGCAATGGATATACAGATTGAAGGAGCTAATAGTCAGGTATAAGTGCAATGGATATACAGATTGAAGGAGCTAATAGTCAGGTATAAGTGCAATGGATATACAGATTGAAGGAGCTAATAGTCAGGTATAAGTCCAATGGATATACAGATTGAAGGAGCTAATAGTCAGGTATAAGTGCAATGGATATACAGATTGAAGGAGCTAATAGTCAGGTATAAGTGCAATGGATATACAGATTGAAGGAGCTAATAGTCAGGTATAAGTGCAATGGATATACAGATTGAAGGAGCTAATAGTCAGGTATAAGTGCAATGGATATACAGATTGAAGGAGCTAATAGTCAGGTATAAGTGCAATGGATATACAGATTGAAGGAGCTAATAGTCAGGTATAAGTGCAATGGATATACAGATTGAAGGAGCTAATAGTCAGGTATAAGTGCAATGGATATACAGATTGAAGGAGCTAATAGTCAGGTATAAGTGCAATGGATATACAGATTGAAGGAGCTAATAGTCAGGTATAAGTGCAATGGATATACAGATTGAAGGAGCTAATAGTCAGGTATAAGTGCAATGGATATACAGATTGAAGGAGCTAATAGTCAGGTATAAGTGCAATGGATATACAGAATGAAGGAGCTAATAGTCAGGTATAAGTGCAATGGATATACAGATTGAAGGAGCTAATAGTCAGGTATAAGTCCAATGGATATACAGATTGAAGGAGCTAATAGTCAGGTATAAGTCCAATGGATATACAGATTGAAGGAGCTAATAGTCAGGTATAAGTGCAATGGATACACAGAGTGAAGGAGCTAATAGTCAGGTATAAGTGCAATGGATATACAGATTGAAGGAGCTAATAGTCAGGTATAAGTCCAATGGATATACAGATTGAAGGAGCTAATAGTCAGGTATAAGTCCAATGGATATACAGATTGAAGGAGCTAATAGTCAGGTATAAGTCCAATGGATATACAGATTGAAGGAGCTAATAGTCAGGTATAAGTGCAATGGATACACAGAGTGAAGGAGCTAATAGTCAGGTATAAGTGCAATGGATATACAGATTGAAGGAGCTAATAGTCAGGTATAAGTGCAATGGATATACAGATTGAAGGAGCTAATAGTCAGGTATAAGTGCAATGGATATACAGATTGAAGGAGCTAATAGTCAGGTATAAGTCCAATGGATATACAGATTGAAGGAGCTAATAGTCAGGTATAAGTGCAATGGATACACAGAGTGAAGGAGCTAATAGTCAGGTATAAGTGCAATGGATACACAGAGTGAAGGAGCTAATAGTCAGGTATAAGTGCAATGGATATACAGAATGAAGGAGCTAATAGTCAGGTATAAGTCCAATGGATATACAGATTGAAGGAGCTAATAGTCAGGTATAAGTGCAATGGATACACAGAGTGAAGGAGCTAATAGTCAGGTATAAGTGCAATGGATATACAGATTGAAGGATCTAATAGTCAGGTATAAGTGCAATGGATATACAGATTGAAGGAGTTCACTGTCTCTTTCTACCAGCTTCAGCCTGTGCTCTTGCTCCAAAATGTCTACTGTTGAGATTTCCCATATTTTCCCAGAGAGAATAAGTTTCATCTGACTTACAGGCCTCTGGACAATAATTTTTACTGAATAGTTAACATGTATTTGCAGACAATGATTGCTCCCTTTAGGCCCAAGCTTGGCGGGGGGGGTTAAGACTATCTATTTGAATATGCCAGGACAACAAACAGACATTTCACTGCCAATATCCAGTTCATGTAAAGGCTTGGTTGCCTGGCAGTCCCCACACTTTCCATCTGCCAGATGAAGTCCAGCAGAAGTTACAATACTCTTCGACCCAGCCTGTTGTAGTGAAGTCATCAGAGAAAGTGCTTAGAACTTTTTCTCTTGTTTACCCTGTGGGAGTTTGTCTGGGTTTGCAAGTGTTTTTTTCTTTTTTTTTTAACTTGCCTAGGTTTTACGTGTGAGATGTTAAGTATGGGATAATGTTTATGAATATGGCATAAGTCAGACATTGCGTGAGGAAAGTTAGTGGTTCATAGGTTCATAGGTATGTACTAGGCTATTGGCCCTAGGGCCTATATAAGCCTAGCCAAAAGGTACCCTGGCTTTCTCCACCCAAGAAAATTATTTCCCTGTGCCACTGTCGAACAGAGCCACAGAAGTGCTCCCCGGGGTGAATTTCCCATCTCCCATCCAGTCATCAAGATTTTTCTTGAAGAGTGCTAATGAGGAGCTTTGTTTGATATAGATAGGTAGTTTGTTCCAGAGTATGGAAAGTCACAGCATACCTTTTTTTTTCTTGCTATTGGACAGATAGATGATTTTATTTCAGTAGAGTGGAATGGGAATAAGCTGTCCCACCCTATTAAAAGGACAATGGTTCTATCAATGTTAAAAAGGCAAAAGCTGCATTTCATGTTTTTACATGAAGTGCATTTAATTAAGAAAAAGTTTTTGAAGATTTTCATGGGAGCACTGATTACATTTGGTGCCCATTACCCCCATATCTGGAGAAGAAGGGTGAATAGATATGGGACTAAATCAGTCTCATTTCACATGGTTGATCAACTTACTGACCTGCAAGTTAGATTTTTAGCCATTAAATGATTTGCAAGTGGCTGCTTTGTTACACTGATTTCAGTATACATTCTAACTGAGACAACTCCCCAGGAGATGAATGAATAGATTGTGAGGATCAGGTTATATGGGGCCATGACAGGAACATAGTATCTCGTAATTCACAGGTGCAGTCTGGCCCCTCAGTCAGTACACACTGTGACATTAGGAAAACTGTAAAGAACATATACTAGTTTTATGTGGCTGGATGACTTGCACATTATGCTCCACAAATCTCAGGAGCAATATACATGTATCTCCTATATAGCTCAGAACTACTCTAGACATTCCAAATGTTTAATTTCTCAACAACATTAATATTTGGTAAGTGGAGTGACATGTTTCATTTCTCAAGAACATTTGTATTTGGTCAGTGGACTTATGATCCTATTCTCCTTCCAGTCCCTTATATAGGTAAAGTTCTCTGACAATATGACAGCATGCCCGAAACATCAGAAAACAAATTTGTTGTTGTGTCATCATCAACCTTTTCTGGATGGAGTTCCCCAGTTCTTTGACGTATTGGAGGGCTGAGACTGAATCTCCCATGTCCAGAGGCATGCACTGGGATTCCTTCAGTGGTCAAGTGGCGATGTTTTTGCAAGCACATATGCTGTCTCCCATTAGAAGGAGCAATGCTAAGTTGAATGGTCTTCAGAAGCAGCTTTTGGAACTGCAACAAATAGGCAGCTGGTGCAAGATCAGGAGCTGAAGGACAGAATCGTTTCCATTAAACAACAAATCCATGTGCTTTTAGACTACACGTTAGAACAGACTAAGTAGGCTTTAAAACTTAACATGTTTTTGGTGAGTCCCCTACAGCCCAGAAAGTTTTGCCATCATATCTTCATCATCAGGACTCTTCTAGTTAGATTTGCTGAATATGATAGACACTAATGGGGACCTTTCAAAATTCTCCATTCCTGACACTTGTTACCCTGGCACAAGATTTTACTCAGGTTTATTGTGCCTGAGTCTTTATTCGCAGACAGGGAAGAAGCAATTCAACTATACTTGAGAGGTGATCCTGTCACTTGTCTTGGAGCACTCAGTTATACTGGACATGTGTCACTAGAATGATATAGCTGAGCTTGAGCTGGTGTTAAGAGAGACCCTCTAGGAAAGGTGCCATGACCAGAAGGTCTCTCCTTGGAAGTGCTGGAATGGTGGGAGTAAAGTTTGTTGGGATGAATAACTGCATTATTTAATAGCATTTTGCAGGATGAAAATCCTCCTCCTCCATCATGAAGCTGCATGATTATATATATAATTGGTCATATTTCATGCCATTTAGAAGGCATCCTGGAATATTTTCTGAGCCAATTGATGCAGTGTTCTCGGCCTTAGAGAGAGCATTGAGGACTTGCTCCCTAGTAATTGCAGGGGAAGTTATATTTGTTGGTATCCTCTGAGGGGAGGTTTAGTGGGAGAAATGGGTAAACTTAGACCTGAATTTGTCTGCCAGTAGGTTTGCTACATCTTCTGGCTCAGCATACATAGTTCCATTAGCAATGAGCTCTCCACACAACTGTGTACTGTCTTTGATGTTGCAGACATAGCTAAAGAATGCCTTGTGGTTGTCCTTGGCCCGGGAGGCCAAGTTCACCTCAAATTTGGCTTTGGTAGACTTTATTTGTCCTCTGAGTTGTTTGTTTAGTTTGATGAGAGTGCTTTTATCCTGCTGGGTGCTGCACCTCCTAGTTGTTGCCATGATTTTCTTCCTTCTGTTATACAGACTACTGATTTTGAGATTCCACCAGGGTGGCTTGTTTTTTGAGTTAGTTCTGGACTTATTCCTGGTGGGCACTGCTGCCTTTATGCAGATATTAACATTCTTGTATAGGGTTTCTGTGAACAGTTCTGTGTAGATAGCTGTTTTCTCAGGGTTTAGGGATGCTTGAAATTTTGACAGGTTACCACTTAATAGTAGGAAGTTAACCTTAGGGTAGCTCCTGAACATTCCAGGGTTAGCAGGGATTCCAGGTTTTATTTTTACTTCAAAGGAAACCATTTTGTGGTCTGATCTTACCAGAGAGGTCATTACACTAGATGTGTGCAGCACTGTCCCTTATTAGTGTGGACCAAATCCATTATGTTCCTTGGTCGGCATACTGACAGTCTGATCAAGGAAGTCTATGTTTGCAAAATCCAGGAATCTCTCTGCACAGTTGGTGTCATATATGATTCCCGATTAATAGTAGCACAATTAAAGTCACCCATGAATATTCTCCCCTTCCAATTTATTGATATCTATTGATATCTCAATTAAAAGGAAATTATTCTGATGTTTGGAAATACAATTTTGTGAACAGTTAATCATGATGGGTCATGGGCCAAACTTTCTTTGGGAAGTATGAAGTGACAGACTCATCTGGAGCACTCTTTACATGGTGGACTTAACAGATGGTAAAGTTGAATTTAACTGATTTGAGGCTAGTAGCCCCCACACCATAACCATCATTGATCACATGACTCCAGACAGAAACATTTAACACTAGCTCCATTGCTGAAAGGTGAGAACATTGTACAGGATTTTGATTTTGCAGACTTTTTCTGTTTCTGAAAGATACAGATTGGTGTGGATGAAGGATGTTCAGCACGTCACTCCCAAGGAATGGGTTGATGTTCGGTTAGGAACAAAATGCAGACACTACCATTTTTTTCGATAGCACTGCTTTTACAAATATTTGTATGTCCCTTATTGACTGTCTAGGTATTTTCTTCAAGTATCATCATATTGGAGATGTTACTAAGGAGTGGAGAGTGACTGGTGGCACATCTTCTGGGATTGCCAGGGTCTAACTTTATTTAAAACTCAAATAGAGGACTTAGTACAGAAGGTCTGAGGTCCCCAATTTACATTGGTAGCCAAGCTATTCCTTCTTGGCTTAGTCAGTGGTACTATGCATCGGTCATGCTGGTCAACTCTGCATCTGGTTGTTTTATTAGCAAAAAAATTGTATAACATAAAACTGGAAGTTACAGTATTCTGATGGATATGAGACAAATAGAGAACACTGACTGTAACCCACACTCCAGAGACAGAAGACTGGACAAATGGTATTAGATGAATGGCTTACTGGTTACTGAAGCGCATAACCAGTATGATTGTAATCTGCCCTCCGATGCATAGGTTGGAAATGCTAATATTCACTGTTGCTAGTCTCACAATTATGTTTTATTTATACTGTTAATGTTTTGAATGTCTATTATGAACCCCACTATGCTTAATCAGTGGTCTCTACTACAAAATGGCTTTATACTACAAAACTTGGACTGGGTTACACAGTCATTTATGTGTGTGTGTGCACAGTCAGGCATGAGACTCATTGCTGAGTTCAGGGCTGGCATGTATACCATTAAAATATTGTGATTCAGAGATATTTACCCTAAATTGCCTCATTTATATAACTGTCATGATGCAAGCCTCGAAACTGCACAATAAAAACAGCCATGGCTATTGAACTCACTACACTATAGAAATTTGCTGTAAAGAAACTTAATAGCAGTGGATATCACAGAAGTTAAACAAAAGAGGAAAGACCAGTCTATGCTACATTGGTAAGGATACATGAAACCGTGACTGGTGGGAGAACCAACAGGAGTAATTTTTTGCTGTTCATGGGGAGAGATACAGCCCACCAGTTTATGTACTGCTACCCACTCAACACCACACAGTTGGAAGTCAGGGATGATGAGGTGATGCAATCACAATATGACTGCTGATTGCTGACGTTGTCAACTTTGTAGTCTCATGGAGTCTTAGCTTGATGTGGTCTGTAGAAGGAAAATGATAGAACTACAGGACCATTAGTATTCACCCTGATGGAGAGTAGGGGTGGCCGGCTGTGTGCCCACAAGCAACAAGGAAGGGGTAGAACTACAAGGACATGTGTGTGTGTGCAGCCTGATAAGGCATCCCAGGTGCTGAGCTGGAGGAGTTCCATTGACTACAACATAGATGATGCCCATTACTGGTATGTCAAGCTGTATGCTCACAGGCAGCTGTGATGCTGTTCTCCAACAGTCTGTAAAGTCTGAATTAGGACAATATGTATCCAACTTCTCTGAATCCTGACCCTCTTTTGGGCATGGAAGACAGGTCCAGTGGTGGCAGACCAGATGAAGGTTGCAATATGTTTCATGTAGGCATTAATGCAGGCTACATTTACCACCAGTTACCTCAATCTGCAGAAGCTGTATTGAAATTCCTCTATTCCACAGTTGTATGGTATTGAGTGGGGTTGCTCAAAATGACACAGTCTGACAGTTATGCTAATGAACCTGCATAGTGATACTGTTTATATATTGCATTACACTTTGCAGACATGCTGGTGGTAGCCATGCAAATCATGATGTACAAGTGGGATGTGACAAGTAAGCTCATGTATTTGCCATGTATTCAACTGTAGTGCCATGATGCAGCACTATATTCATTCCTACTGCCATGTTGCAGTGCTGGGAATCTATAGTAACACTTCAGTGCAGCTATATGTTGCACATCACATGATCTACAAATGTGCATCACTGTGCAAGGGGCTAAAATTTTGCTCTTTGAGTAGCCTGAGTAAGTGGCCATGTTTACTTCTGATGCTGTACAATGCAGAGCTCCAGATGAATGCACAGGAGAAAGCTTCTTATTCTTCCCAAACAGAGATTTTTAGGAGTGCCTGTTAAGAAAATACAATGGTCCCTTGGGGAAGGGGGATACCTAGAATGAGCTGCTAATGGAGAAGTGTCAGAATTGCTATAATGAACTAAAGTAGTACCACACTAACCTGTTGTGACAATGGAATGAAGAAGTTTGGGGAAAGAGACTGAAATGTGCTGTAAGCATTTTTCAATTCTATTGTCTTCTGGTATATTACGTGTTTTACATGTATACTTAGGAGTGTGTATTTTGTTTCACAGTGACAGAGGGGCCCAACCTTAACATAGGTGGATGTTGCAGAAGGTGGAAGTGACTCTCCCTGCAGCTAGGTATGTATGACACCTGTTCTAAGTGACTAAAAATGCAACTGTGTTATTGTCATATGTACGCAATCATTTTCCCCATTGTCTTGTTCTTCTGCAGGCTCAGTTGTGGCGGAGGACAAGGAAATGAGGCCACACTCACCCCAATCTGCACTAACTGAAGTCTCTGGTGGTGGATCACCACTTGCTTACCAGGTTGCCTCTCAGTGGGGGAGCTATGGTTCTCTTGCTAAAGATGACCTGGAGGAGCCACTGGTGCCCTCTGTGGCCTCTTCCCAAAAGAGTGTCAAAAGGTCTTATTCTGAGTATAGTCCAAAGGGGACACCCTAGTGTTCTGGTATCAGTTGTGGAGGCTGGTAATAACTGAGGTGTAGTGACCACTGTATGCCCACTTCATCAACACAGAGCACCTGCTAGAATGACTTATGGAGTCATATTACTGGCAGCACCAACCCTTCACACTAGACAAGGAAGTGACCCTTAACATCAGTCACCCAGGTAAGTGATGTCTGGGTTTATTGTCCTTTGGTCTGAAATTGCTTCCATTCATGCCATGATCATTCTCTGTCTCCATCCACTTGCATTCCTTCCCTTATGAATCATTTCCAGTTCCTTCATCACCGTGCAACATTCCCCATCACCATCTGTCCATACTCTGAATGACTGTTTCTATCCACTCTCCTTCCTTCCAAGCTTTTGTATACCTATTGCTCTTGTTTGAACCTGTGTTTTTATTTACTCTCTCTGCCCATGCTACATGCCGTGCTCCCATTATATAGCCTAAGCCTTCCCTGACTGCCTTCCCCAACTATTTTCTATATATGAAAAAGGGGCTCTTTCCCTCAAAATAATTACCCCCCCCTTCATACCTTATGGTTACCCTTTGTATTTCTGTCTGCTTGTTGCTTTCCTCTTTCCTAGATTTCTGTCTACCCCATTTCCTCTCAGTTCATATCATAAACAGTATTGACACTTTGCTGTGCATACTCACAGTTAACTGTCTGATGGTTTCTGGTCTGCCCTTCTTGTGCCAGATGACCATGAGATGCAGCTAAGCGGCACTACACTGCACACATTGACACAACCATGCTAACATACCTTCATTGTGGTATATGTCACATTGGTGATGTGACATACTGTACTGCAGCTTCAGCTGTTGGTTGTCTTAGAAGTGGTTGTCCCATAAGCACTATGCCTGTCTTTTTTATGTTCTCTTTTAGTCAGAGACCAGCTGGTATAATGGTTAAGTTCTTTCCCTCCCATGCACAAGGTTTGAACCTGACCTCCAGCCAATGCCTGTTTGGAGTTTGCATGTTTTCCTTGTGCCCCTCTGGGATTCCTTCCCACCTCTGAAAACATGCTGAATGTTTCCATCTCAAACTCATCAATGAATGGACCTGTGGGCAGCAGCACAGACTTTACATGATGCCATATAGGAGGAAGAGTTGTACATACCAACCGCTTTGGGCATCTACTGTGGTGTGCAGTATCCTCAAGATAGAATACAGATAGCATACTGCATGCTGTGACAGGACTAGCCAATAGACAGTATAAAATGTGGCTCTAGGTGATTTGGTCATGGTGACTAATGTCACCAAAATGGGCATGGTTAGTTACCTTCAATAAGTGGGTTGAGGACCTGGCCTACTTTGACCTATGCCAGGGACTCATGCTAATGATGGGAGGACTGCATGTGTCCCTATTGGCCAATGTGTGCCCACCATGAAGCCCAGCAGCCCTGGGCGAAATAAGCTACTGGCCGGCCGGTATCTAATTGTCCAGTCTCTCTTACATGGGATAGATATGTTGAGCGAAAGCTGGATGTAAAACCAAGCAACCTGCCAAACATTTACTGAGAATTGCTACACTTAATGTAGGTTCACTGACAGGGTGCAGCTTGGAAGTGGATGACATGATGATACAGAGGAGGCTGGGCATCCTATATATCCAAGGGACAAGATGGAAGGGCAGTACAGTGAAGCTACTTGGCATCCACTATCTACTACTCAGGAGGAGGACAGGCTGGAATTTATGCCCCACAGTAAGGTTGCAATAGTGAAGAAAAAACTGCCTTCATACCGCATTTGCAGGACCTACTAGATAAAGTAGGACAACATGAATTGTTGTTGCTAATGGGTGACTTGAATGCACATATCGGGGCAGACAGAACAGGATATGAGGACTACCTGGGTCCGCATGGGTGGAGCAAAAGGAATAAACAAGGAGAGGCCATTCTAGATTTCTGTCCGGCAAATGGCTTGATATAGTAGCCAACACATGGTTCAGAAAGAGAGATAGTCACAAGATCACATACGAGAGTGGCCAACTTGCAACTCAGGTAGTCTTCCTCCTAGTAACGAAAGGGTACTGGGGTAGAATCAATGATTGAAAAGTCATCCCCAGTGAAACAGTTGGCCATTCAAGTCACCCATTATCAACAACAATTCATGTTGTCCTACTTTATCTAGTAGGTCCTGCAGAGTTGGGAAGGTGGCCTAATGGTTAAGGTGTTTGCCTTACAAACACAAGGTGCAGGGTTTGAGTCTCACAACGGATAATTGGCTAAGCTTAAAATGGCTTGCAAGGGCAGTTAGCTTAGTACTAATCTATGAACCTTATCTATGAACCTTAACATCATAAACCACTGGTTGCCACAATCAGCTGCAAGCAGTGGTCAGAGAAGGCTCTAAGGTCAACAGAGACCCGGCTGAAGACCTGGAAGTTGACTAGAAAGAAAGTAAAATAATTAAATTACCCAGAACTCTAGCACACCAAGAAGAGAAGGAAATAGGTGGAGTTGAAGTAGAATGGCAGCACCTCAAAACACCATTTGTGAGGACTACAGAACTGATATGTGGCTGAGCCAGGTATAGAAATAAGGTACATAAGGAATGGTGGTGGAATACAAGGAATACTGGTTGGCTAACAAATAAGCTAAGAAAGGAGTTGCAATAACAAAGAACAGGGTATTACAGGCACTCTACCAACTTCTGGAAAGTGACTCAGTAGGTGGCACAAAGAAACTATATCAGGTTGCAAGGTAAAGACAGAAAGGCAAAGAAGATAGTCAGACACCCTGCATAAGGGATGCCAGCAACAACCTACTCACCAGTCCACAGGATATCAAAGGCAGATGGCAGAAGTATTTCCAGCAGCTTCTGAATGAAGAAAACCATAGATGTTGTACTGCCTTAGAAACAGCCTACAATGAGAGATGAAGAGGAGCCCACCCTAGAAGGAGTAAAAAGCCCTAAGGAAAATGAAGTCATGGAAAGCAGTAGGCTCAGATAAGGACACAGTAGATATGATAGAGATGCTGAGTGAGATAGGGGAGAAATGGTTCTTGAGGTGACTCATAGCAGTGTGGAGAGAAAGGCATATCCCAGATGATTAGAGAATAAGCATACTCATGCCAGCATACAAGAACAAAGGGGACATCCAGAACTGTGGGCAGTATGGAGGCATCAAACTCCTGTCACATTACATGAAGGTTCTGGAGAGGGTGAGTGATGAATGGACATGCAGAATAGTAGAATGTAAGTTGGAAAATGAGCAGTTCAGATTCAGCTCAGGATGCAGCAAAACTGACCCAATGTTTGCAGTGAGACAGATAGCTGAGAAGAAGCTAGAGATGAGGAAAAAGTCCAACTGGGCATTCCTAGACTTGGAAAAGTATAGGTCAAGGTCCCAAGAAAGAAAGCTGATTTGGGCAATACTACAATGGTTTGAAGTCTCAGAAAAGCTGATAGAATAAGTGCAGGCTATGTACAAGGACCCAATGACTCAAGTAAGATCAGTGTTTGGTCTAATAGATAATGAGGGAGTGGGTGTGCACCAGGGTTAAACTCTGAGCCCACTGCTGTTCATCCTGGTGATGGACTACATTAGCAAGCAGGTCAGAGGGTACATATCAACAAAGGTGCTGTATGCAGACAATATGGCATTACAGGCAAACTCTGAGCAAGAACTTCAGCAAAGAATAGGGAAATGGAATGCAAACTGAAGCCACATGGGATGAAATGAAGCACAGATAAGACAGTGGTAATGGCAGCAAATTGGGTAAATCAGAAAAAGCTGAGAACTGAGATAGAAGGGAAGATAGTGGAACAGGTTAATAGATTCAAGTATCTGGGAGGGGTGGTTGAGTTGAAGTGAAGTCTGTATGAAGAGGTCAAAGCTAGAATCAGAGGGACTGCAGGTAACAGGCATATAATGTCTGAGATGTAGTGTATAACAGAGGAATGCCAAAGAAGCTGAAAAGTAAGGTGTACAAGACAGTGGTGCAACCAGTACTATTGTATGGTACAGAAATCTGGGCAGTAAAGGCAGAGCAGATGAGAAAGCTAGAGTTGATGGAAATGAAGTGCCTGAGGAGGGTGATAAGATGCACACTGTGGGACAAATGAAGAAATGAGGACATAAGAGCAGAAGCCAAAGTAGTTCTATTTGCAGAAACGATCAAAGAGGACAGATTATGGTGGTTCAGGCACATATGCAGAAAAGCAGAAGACAATCTGATGAAGAAGATTCAGGACAGACAGGAAGAATGTGAGAAGAAACAAAGATGTCCAGCAAAGCGCTAGATGGACTGTGTGAGAGAAGATCTGTGACAGTCAGAGTGCTGAAGAAGGCAGGAGTGTGGCATTGAATCGAGAAAGATGGTGACAGTTAACACGATACCCCGACCACATGTAGAAAATGGGAAAAAGAGCCTGATGATGATGATCCCTTTTAGTCAGCCTATTGGTGCTGTTCAATGCCAAATACAGCTGGTTATCTGTATGATTCTTTACAAAATGAGCCCCTTGAAAATAAGCACTGCTCAGGCATGCAGCCATTGTCTATCAATGTCAACCTAAGTTTTAAATACTGCTAAAATAAACTTTCCCCCGTATTCACGAATCCTCCGTGTAAGACTAAATAAGTCTTACTCGAAGGCTGCAGTTGAACGGTATGATGTCAGCGTGGCATGAATATTCATGAGGGCACGCTGACTCAAACCCAAGTCCAACACGGTCCGTGCAGTCAAGCAGGGGGTGTGTCCGACTGCCGAGCAGTGGAAATGTCTATGCCCCTGCAAGTGTGTTAAAAAACAAAATGTCAACACACAAGAGTGAGTCTGCTCAAATGTCCATGTACCCAACACCACACTCCCTGACACTGTAAACCCCAGTACAGTTCTAAAAAGTAAAACTATTAAATTTTTTTTCAAATTCCCAATATAGCTGCCCGTATTTGCTCGTGTGTGCGCGTGTGTGCCCATTGCTTAGCTGCAGTTAGCAATCTCAACATGGAAGAGCATAATAAGGAATGTTTATGCAAATTACACCAAATAGTAATAGCATAGTGGTAGAGCGTTCGCACAAAGAGAAGGAATTCACAGTTCGAGTCCCACCACTCCCCTTCCTATTTTCTGTTCCAGATTAGTATATGAAATAATTCCTGACCTATATGCTGAAACTTTTACTAAAAAGCATTCAAATGGCTTATGTATCAGTGAACAAAATGTATATTTATAAAGGAACCTGACATATAACTGGCTGCAGTTAAGCAACGCTTAACCCAGTGCAATATAGCTGCCCCTAGCTAACTCGCGCTTTACCCAGCGCAATGTAGTTGCCCATAGCTAAATCGCGCTTTATCCAGTGCAAAATAGTTGCCCATAGCTAAATAGCGCTTTACCCAGTGCAATCGGTTTGCACGGAGGTGCGCGCCACGCCAACCAGCGCACCGTCGGGCAACGTGGAGCAACATAGAGCAAAGTTGCTTAAACACAGCCACGCCCCCTAACCTGTCTGGACAGTAGTAAAATAAAAAGCAATGATAAGGTTTGAACCCAGGACACTGTGCACCATAATCAAACTACTGAACCACTAAGCCACAACAGCTTAGGATAAACATCCACTGTTAACATATATATATATATAGTAATAAATGTTTGATTAACCATTGCTAAGCAGGTCTGCAGTCAGCCAAGAATATTCAAAAATGGCCAATCATAGAAAAGTGCAGGAAATGCGGCATATTTAAGCCGCATAGGCGGGAATACTCACCCTAACTGATTGTAGCTCCCATCTGTAGTTAGAATGTCTGGTGCTGGAGAGGGTACACACTTTCAAGCGCAATGCTGGGGCATCGAGGCGTCAAGATATATGGTTTGGCTCCTAGTCCATCGGCATGAGACTTGACTCCTGCAGGGCCAGTTCCAAGGAACGGAGTATAAGGCAGAGGCTTGGAACCGGTTGGCTCATGAACTCACCAGTGCCACAGGCATCCCTCGGACTGGTGAGCAGGTCCGTCACCACCATGCAGACCTGAAGAGGCAGAAGCAGGACCTTCTGCACCAGTGGATCCAGGAGGCCCATCAAATGCATGATGCCCCACTACTAAGTAGGTAGCCATGGAATGCAGTATGTAAGACAAGCTAATATAGTCTAAATAATGGATAGATATGTATCAGTATCCCTTTATTTACTCCACAGCTGCAGGTACTCGTGCTATAAATCAGCAAGCCTATGCAGATAGGCTGCTAAGGCTGTGCCACCAGGCAGGTTAGTAAATATTCTGCATGTATTGTTACATGATATATGTGAGTGAGCATGACAAAAGTGTTTTAGCCCAATAATACAGCAATAAAATGTCCTGATTAAATCCTCTGCATGTACTGTTATATAACAAACGTCAGTGAGCCAGAAATAGAGTGTACTAACCCATCAATCAAGGTAAAATAATTCTGGAATACTATCCCTGCATGTACTGTCATAACATATAAGTGAGCAGGCCTGAAAAAGAGTGTTGTAACCTATCAAGAAAGGTATAATATGTCCTGAATATGTCTTCCGTATGCACTGTAATAACAAGTAAAGGAGAGAGCCTGTAGAAAAGAGTGTTCAATGTAATTAATAAATGTATAAAACTTGGAGTGTGTCTGTCACTTACTTTGAAATGTTGTTGTACCCTTGCAATAAAAAATAGTACTGTTGTATTAGCTGCTGTCAACCCACAGTCGTGCAGTCCCATAGGAAGTGAATGAAGGAAGTGGCAGTAGCTGTGAAGTATAAAACATTCATTCCCTGAATAAATCCTCTGCATGTACTGTTACATATCATAAGTCAGATAGGCAGGAATAGAGTGTAGTAACCCATGAATAAAGCAAAAACATGTCTGGAATACTATCTCTGCATGCATTGTCATAGATAAAAAGTGAGTGAGCCTGTAAAACAGTCTTGTAACCTATCAATAAAGGTATAACATGTCCTGAATAGGTCTACTTATATGCAGTGTAATGTCAAATAAAGGAGAGAGCCTGTCGAAAAGAGTTTTAATGTAAATAAGAAAGATATAATACTTGCACTGTGTATGTGCCAGTTACTCAGAAATGTTGTTGTACCCTTGCAGTGAAGAAATGTTACTCTGTTGTAGTAAGTGCCGACAACCCCCAGTAGTGCAGTCCCATATAAAGTGGATGAAGGAAGTGCCAGTAGCTGTGAAGTATGCAACAGTCCTCAACAGTTGTGAAATGGCTGACATGAATAGGTAAATCTGGCACACGAGTAGCCTGTCAAGGGGTTCCCCAGAAATGTTAGTGTGCTACCTGAAAAGTAGGGTTGTGTAGTAAACAAGTGAAAAAGGCATGTGAACACATCCAGATGTGCAGATACATAAACAAGTCAATTTAATACAAGTATGTAGCAGTAACATCTGCATCCTGGACAGTTACTATGTCAGATATAGGTCAGGTATATCATGAAGTAGAAAAACCCATAACGCAATCAAATGCATGTTGCCTAGTGTAAGAATACATGTAGGGGATATACACCTGCAGTCAATAGGAATGTAGTGTACAGTTAAAGTACTAATAAAATGTTAATGGAGGTTTCGTTTTACACCCTACTCCATGTGCATAAACAATGCAATTCCACACCTCAATGGGTATGTCTAATCTCATAACATTTGTTGGGACATATGTCCTATTGTTATATAAAATCTGCACTTACTTTGATGCATGTCCCCTGTTAAAACACCACAATCTTGGTGGCCTGTTGCCACCAATCATCCATGCATGCTGTTGGAATGTCCACTATCGTTCAATACATGCATGTGTTATGCTTGCTGTTCAACTGTTGTAACCCTGGTGTGTTGGGTTAATGGGAATATTATTGCATGCTGTTACAACTAACTTGGAATGCTGTTGTCTATGTTGTAATTAAACACACCTAATCACAGAACGTATGGGAAGGCCGGTCCCAGTGGACCCACCTGTCCCTCCTCAGCTGGCAGTCGCACCTGGCACCAGCAGGTCTGGTGCCCAGCCCAGGCCACCCTCCTCCATAGGTTCTGTGCCACCTTCAGGTGGAAGCTCTGCAGGGGATGGGGCTCGCCCCCCCTGCAAGCGTGGGCGGAGAAGGGCCTCCTGTCACCCTTCCGAAGGGTCCGGGTTATGGTGCGTAGGGAGATCCAGCATTTAGTCGCTGACCCCCTACGCCAGCTCGAGGCCAGAGTGGCGCAACTCATGGGTGACCTTGCCCCTCCTATGCAGCACCCAGCACAGCGACCCTCGGGTCTGTGAAGTTCCAGTGGTGACTGCCCATGGGTTGGGATCTCAGTCCCACTGTTACCATCTGTGGGCTCATGGGCTTGCGATTTACAAACATCTGTCCCAGTCAATTGTATTCACCCACCCCATGTGTCATACTCCGCCCCTGTATGCGTCTTGCTTGTCTTGTCTGTTTACCTACCCAACCTACCTCCCCAAATATACCTACTTCCTCTACCTCACTTTCCACTCTCCCCTGGAAAAAAAAAAACAAAAAAAAATGGCAATCTGTACCCGAAAAAAAATTACACCCCATACATAGCTTCCCATTTTGCACACATGTCCGTTGGACATGTACACTGATAATTCTCATTGACAGGACAACAAACTATGTTGTCCTCACCCCTCTCTCAGGGGTGGAAGGTTTCAAATTTCACTCCAAATTTGCAACATATGCACAGCTGTTGTTGGTAAAGAAATGGGCAACTATGGACCTTCCCTACACCCGTTCTGCACATCCCGAGCTTGTTTTCCTACTGTCTTTCCCTCTTTATGCCCCCTTTTTCACCACTTTCCTATCTCCCCATTTTCTTTTCTTTCAAAGAAATTAGCATGGGGTTAGCGGGAGTAAGCACTTTTAAGCAGTAATAAGCGGGATTAAGCGAGTGTGCGCATGTGTGCGCTTAGCTAAGCATCGGTAAGCATTGTGCAAACCCACGCAAACCCACTTACAACTGCTTAAAAGTGCCTTAGTCACTCTAGGTCAGGGCCCTTGTTCTGCTCAGCAGCAAAATTAAAATACCTTTGTCAGTCTCAAATCCCAGACCTTGGACACATAAGACTGCATGAAGTACTACTAAGCCGCAACAAATATACAATAAATTTGTGCTGCAAAAAATATATAATTTATTACAATGAGTGAATGTAAAGGAAATATAGAAAGGCCATAACATAAAGCCTGTTCTGTGGATCTTTACCAGCAATTGTTGTGGGATTGCATTACATGAGTGTGATGTGGGAAGCAGCCAATCAAGCAGAAAATAATGTTGCAGAGGCACTTTAGAACCCCCACACAGTATCATAGCAGCACAAACACTGGCATATCTGAGTAGTGCAGAGGCCATACCTCATAACTCAGTCAACTTTCCAGGGATGTCCCTGATTGTGAAACATATTTTAGTTGTGTCCCTCAGAATCCCACAGAAAAGTAATGATGTCAGTCAGAATGGTGGGCTATTACACAATGAATACTGACAATAATTACAGTAGACACTGCTTTTATGTCATGAAAGGAGTACTAATCCATATGCACTGCTTCACTGAAGTATACACCTACTGTTCCTATTATGTGTAAGGTGTACCTCACATTCAACTACATATCCATGACACCATGCAAAGATGTATGTGACTGTTCTATTGGCCCGGAAGAGGCCCAAACACACAGGCATATAGGCCATACTGCTGTTACACACTCTGCAAATAGCTTTCATAGGCCCTCCCCAAGCATACCCTTACGTAGGAGTATAACACAGAAATACCAATGGATGTAGCCATGTACTGGTAGCAACTGACTATAACAATGCCATTGTAACAGTGCTGAAAACACCTGTGAGTTGCACAGACAAAGAATGACAGTGTAAGGTGTGGCTACCAACTGGGTAAGTTCACAGGTGGGAACCATGCAGACAGACAACCTGCCCTAATAAACACACAGGTACACACCAATCCTGCAAGTCCAGTAAGATAATATTCACACATTAATGCATAATGCTCTCAGTATGTAAGCTTCCCCCCCAATTAAAAGATACTTGTGTATTTAGGGTCTACCAACTGTGTAGGTAGGCATAGTCAGTACAGGAATTGTCCAGTTGTCCTGGAAACCCTGTGCTAATGTCAACAGTAAAAAACATAACCCTGCAGAAGTCAGTACATTAATATTCCCAGTATAGTCACATAAATGTTGTATAAGCATTTGTAGTGGTGAGTAAAACTCTACACTGATAGCTTAGTGTTGGAAGTGGCAACAGTCAGGTCTGAGTACAACATGTACAGCACTGTCTACACCTCTAGCTTCATTTATAAGACATATACCAACCGTCTGACTTACACAACAGTCTCTACAGCAAACAAGCATAGGCCCCACTCTGGATATCTGAAAGGGATACGCCTACATACCTTAGCAATGTATAGCATTGGGTTGCTATGACAGTGAGTACTGCAATTACCACTCAGCAGGCCGTATGCATTTACCAAATGCTGGCCAAAAAATGGTACAGAGGGCATCACATGCACATGTGCAGATACCTATAAAAGCAGATAGGACATGCTATCCCCTCATGCAATCATTACATTGCAGGTTTCACATAGCAAGCAGGAAAAAAAAAGAAAAAGAAAAAAACAGTACATTTCAGTACAGAAAAAAAAATGACATACACAGACGGACCCGGAAGAGACATACAGGTATGTAACATTTTGTAGTTACCGGCAGGAAGTAGATGGTTATGGTTAGTACTGTTGATTCTCTGATACATGCATATGTGGTAGCAGTAGGTATGTATGCACTGATGCCATGCATAAGTATTGCCATGGAGAAATTGTTGGGTAGCTGTGTGCAGTGGGACATAAGTGTGACAGTTGTAGGTCAGCAGTACATGTCAAACATCTGAACATGTTATCTGTGGTCTGTACAGTGCTGCGTTTAATGGCAGTTTTGGGGAATATTGCAAACACCTAGATAAACTTGGATGTCACAAAGTAAGACATGTATGATAGTCACATAATGTGTAGCTTAGCATTGGCAACCGCTGTAGCAGGCTAGCATAGTGATGTATCATTTGCAGCTATGTATACCCCTTGTACTATTACTGTATGCACACATGTGACAACTGTCCTACCTGTAGCAAGGCTCAACAGGTCATCCATGAGGTGTATGGACTTACAACATTGTGGGCCTTGTGTCTTTCTGGCGCACACATATGTCGAGATACGTGTGTGTCTGATTTCTGAGCATATGAACATGTGCATAGAGCAAGGGACATACTGTAAGTGTTTGGCAAAGGCGGACATTTATATGTTGGTGCAGGTTATGTGCATATATCTATGTAGGTTGTAGTGTGTGTCAAACAAGAAAGCATACAGTGCTGGCATATGACATGTGTTGTTCAAATGTCATGGGTATGCTTTGTTAGGTATATAGTCTCCCAGATATGGGGTCCTGCTAAACATATATGGGCTGAGAATACCTTCCATGCATTCTGCACAAGACTGTGCAATTTCATTACCTAACTGTATCCCCCTCAACCTTAGCATTATTGATATTCCCACCATGAAAGGTGGACTGTATATGTGCTGATATGCATATCAATGTGTACACCAGTGGATGTTGAAATGTACACCCCAGGTGAATGTTGCACATGTATTGCCATCCCTGTTGTTAAAAGCTCTGTACCCATGAACTAACACATAGGTGGTAGTGTACTCAACACCGAAAGTGTGGTAAGAGACTACGGGACACAGATGGACAGTAGTGTCCCTAATGATGAATACTGTGACACACTAGTCATGTAAAACTAGTACAGTCCATATGTCAACAGTAAATTTGTGTCATCCATGGAAACAGAGGTCAGGGTTCCACTCCACTCATCAGTCATAACACCCATCATAGAGTACAATGTCCCTGTTGGTATGTACCTCAGAACACATACACAGCAACAGTAGATGCCAGACACGTACCTCACAAAGAGTGGTACCGGATTACAACAGATGCACTATGCTGACTGTCTTACCAAACCAATTGTACACTGTGTCACATACCGCCTACCCAGAGGCCACCCCTGGCCAACATACAAAGCTATGGCAAACCCACAGGTGTTGGACGTGCCCCGTGTAAACAGATGGAACACCAGACAAGATACACACTCTACTGCCCAACACCTTGTAATGTAAAAAGCAGAACATGCTTGACTGGCACATCATCATCACAGACACATACCATACTGTCGAACCAACCACCTATCAACAGCATATGAAGGTCCTCATAAGCAGTTGTCATCAATAACCATGATGATTGCATGTGAGATAGGAAATACAACCCGGTAATCACCCCTGTGGCTCTGCATGACAGGGGCACAGGAACCTACATTACATGTGTGTCGTAGTGCAGGGTACCATATGTCTATGCTTCCATAGGCCCTATGGATAACAGCCTATCAGCTACCTAGGACATGATACGCACACGCATGTACCTGTTGCAACACATGCTATGTGAGATTGACTGTGTGTGTGATGGAGAATGTGTATGTTAATGTATCAATGATGTGTATATGTGTGATAGCCTAGTGGGAGTCTGTGTATACCATGGTATGTAGTGTTGTAGCTCTAATCCCATCCAAAGGTCCGTATGCTATGTTAAGGGCTGAAAATCACTATGGCATACGTTGTGATGTAGTCCCATGTTGTCGAATGGAGTGTGCCTTTGTAGGCTAAAGCAGTACATGTATGCTTATTGATTGATAACACTAGTGAATACAAGTCACGTATGGACTGTAGTACTACCTGAAGCTGTATGCCTCAACTGCACAGTGAGGTTTATATCCACATGGCTTGGTAACACACTTTTGTTTGTTACCTGTAGTCCACACACATCACATACCTCAGCCATGAGGTTATGTAAGTGCTGACACACAGTAATGTATGGTACACAGGTAACAGTAATCTGGGTTGCCATACCCTTGTGTCTTGCAGGTATGTCTGATGTGTGTGTGGGTATGCCTGTAACATGTCCTCAGTGGTATGTGTGTCACAGGATATAGGTGCATATCTAGCAACATGTATAGTATAGTACAGCAGTATGCCACCTATAGTGGTGAATGTGCACATATGTTACTGAGGGGTTTGCTATCAACAAGTAGTGTGGTGTACTGCTAGTACCGTAACCGTACTGTACATAGATTTAAATGGATGACACATGTATGTATGCATTAGCTTCATATACACCACCTGTGGCTAGGTGTTGCATTGTGTCATACAGTGTGCCATGTACTGTTGTATTGTCCTACATACTGGTTTCACTTTGTGGCTATGCAGAACATGGTTTTGTATTTAGCATGTGCCAGGCACTGTCAGGCAGTTATGGTCTTAGCAGTCATATCTGTTATTAAAAGTGTGTATCTGCTGACAGCCAATAGGTTGCTATATATGGCATTTCAATGATGTCTGTACATTAGAATGTTGAGTGTGCAACATGTCTTTTTCACAATTACTGTTTAATTGTCTTCCAGTGTTATGGCACATAACAGAAAGCCATCATATACCCCAGAAGAGGAAGATGTCATCAGAGATGCACTCATCCAACATTACAATTTACTGTTTTCAAGATCCTGCCAGGACCAGCATGGTCGCACTGCACTGTGGCAAGATGTTGTCTGTCGGGTGAATGATGTAGGCATGCATAACCAGACTTATGAGCAGGTATGCCATCACTGCAGTGATTTAATCAGACATGTTCGGCAGCATGCTTCCGATGTCCACAGACAACAGCTTGCCACAGGTGGTGATGCTGCCACACACCCCCCCCCTCACCAGAGTGGAAGAGCTGCTGTTCAGCGTGGTGGCTCCTGGCCAACCATTACAACAAACCTGTGTCATCATGGAGGCTGGAGTCACCCAGCACAGCGACAACGAGCATGCAGGTAACATGGCATATCCGTAGACCACTGTTATCCAAAGTGTTGTAATATGCATTAATCAGATGTATACTGTGTATGCAGAATAGGTGGTGCCTGGTGTCATGCAATACTGATAATTCGGGACATTATCTGAATGCCTGTGACTGTCACCCCATGTACTACTGTATAATTGCAAACTCACAGCAGCAGTGCCATAGTTGTTGACACTGACATACTGTCTCATATCCTTGCAGGTCCCTCTGGTGTGATAGCAAGACAGGAGACCCATGCTGGTGAGTGGGCTACAGTCAATTTAGCATATAACATCTGCATGTCATAGGAGAGTTGTAGGCCATATATACATGTTAAACACCTACGCATAGTGCATGCTCTGCATGTTCTCTGTGTGACTATGCACTTCACAATGACATGAGTAGCTGACTCATACACATGCAACACACAGAGCATCACAAACAAGTGGGGTACACTGTAGTGGATATTGTATAGGCATTGTCAATACACATGCACACAACATACACCACTTTGTCATATGCAGTATATGTTAATATGATACACATGGCGTATGTAGACACCTGCTGTAAGGTCATACTCAAGTATCCCATATGTCATCAACACAACACATACTATACCTGGGGGTAGAGCCCTATCATGGGGCAGGGTGACATGCATCAACACACAACGCAGTCATGTTAGGTAATGTTCCCTACTAAACACCTGACATGCCCATGCAACGACTGTCTGTGAACTGTTTAATGTAGCCTAAGTGGTGCAGGTCAAGTACAGCAAGATAGTTGCCAGTGTGACATGCATCAGTGTCCTTGAGTGACCACATGATGCTGCCTGATGATGGCTAATGGTACTACACTACATCCAGTTACAGTACCTGCAGTACTACACATAGCATTCATCATTAGACACCTGACAGTTGTATGCTTCCAGACATGGTTTGTATAACTATGAGTGATGGTGCACATGACATTGGAAAGTGTGTCAGACTTGCAGTGCAATGTTGTGTCCATGTACACATTGTCTACCAGGGTGAGGGCAATCAGTGAACAACACACATGCATCAACGACATGTATACTGTTAACTACAAGGACTCTCTACACTCGCACTGCATGCTGTCGAGCAACACACATCCAACATGCTGAGACATGTGAGAGGACTCTTTGTATTGTGATACTGTACTCCACCATCAACCACTAACGACTATGTTCCATATTGCTGTTGGTGTGCGTGTGTCAACTTGAATGTGTAGTGTATTAGTGTGCATGTGTTCATGTGTTCATGTGTGCATGTGTGCATGTGTTCATGTGTGCATGTGTTCATGTGTTCATGTGTTCATGTGTGCATGTCTTCATGTGTGCATGTGTGCATGTGTGCAAACATCCTGTACAGATGGTAAAGTGTGCTTCCTGTCTCCCTCTAACAGGTGCTGAGGTAATGTTGGATGGGTGCAGTGGGGTACCTGAGGTCACAGCGACTAATAGTGACCATGATGATACATGTGTAGTGGCACAGGCATGTTTGACAGGGTCTGTCGGTGGTCCACCAATCGACAGTACACAGCTTTCCACCCCATCTATGCGCACAAATGTAATGCCATTACATCCCTCGACACTAATGGCCTTAGGTGAGGAACAGCATATGGTAGGCATTGACCAGGAAAGTGTGGTATCCATGGCACATGTAACCCCACACAGTAGCCATGCCCAGACACATGGAACGGTACCACATAGGCATATGTCCAGGGATTCTCGTGGGAGCATCGCTGGGTGTAATGCCCCTGGCAGGCGTGCCCGCACAGGTCTCACAACCTCAGGTATGTTCCGGGCTGTGATGCAAGCACAGGCACATATGGAACGGTACACTAGGCAGGGACTAAGGGCGCAGAGGGCTCATAACACTGTGATCAATGACAGTATCCATGACCTTGCCAGTGCCATCCACAATTACATCGATGTCATTGATAGACATTGGGGGGAGACACTAGATGTCCTCTGCAATGTTATGTCCATGTGCCAGGATAGTGCAGGACAGCTGGGACATCGATGTGGAAGTATGCCAGCAACATCCTCAGCTGGCAGCTGACGCGGATGACAACCAAGTGCCAGCCGCTCCCGTAGTGCCAGTACCAGCCCCAGCAATGTTGTGACTGGGCTGTCAGTAGACCGTCTGAGATGACCATGTGCACATGGCTTTGGCCAGTCCCAGCAGGAACATGTGTCCAGTCAACATCCCTCTGCCTCTGACGATAGTACTCAGTCTGGCTTAGTACCCGATACAGTCTGCGTCACCCCTGGCAGGCACAGGTACTGTGTCCGTGGCCGGAGACAGTGATCTGTACAGCCTGGCAGGTACAGTCTGTGGCTGTTCCTCAAACTCCCGTAATTGGCAGCCACAAGGGGGTACTGTGTGCATGCAGACACACACACATACTACCAATACGTAGGGCTAACACATACACACACACATATCACATCAACACTGACCCATACTGTACTGTTGTCCCTCACACACACACACACACACACACACACACACACACACACACACACACACACACATACATGTTGATTAGCTGGGTCATTGTCGGGCTCTGGAAAACAACCACACACCCTGTGCATATGATGAAACTGTGTCACCTCCTGTCATCTGTGACATTGATGCAGGAACAGGATAACATGGTGCTGATGCAAAGGGTGACCTACGAGCAGTGTAGCAATTATAGCATGTTGCGAACTGTAATGGGTAATGATATCCTTGTAGGTGTATCTGAGCAGGCATGATGCATTCCAGCAGTGATTATCAATTTTGTTTCGTATACACCAGTGGTAATACCAAACATGTTTTGTCCACACATGTGACAGTTGGCTGATGTGTGTGGTACTGGCAGCATGTGTTGTTGAGTGGATGTAACATCTATGATGTGTGCTGTACAGATTACAAGGTGTACATTTGTGAACATGGTGGAGGTGCACTGTTTGCATGTATATGCATGGTGGGCACATGTAAAGGGTGACGTGCCCTGTACTACACAGTGTTAATACTTCACATTTCCTATTGGTGTCCAATATGCATGTCACTACACATATGTCACAACTTGGGTACACATGTGTGTATGACATGGTATGACACTATGCTGTGGGTGATAGTGCTGATATCGGTCATTGGTTAGCATTCTGGTAGTGTACATAACCTCAACAGCCTGATTTTAGCAAATTGTTACATGATGTCTTGACAACTGACACACAGCTGTAGGATACACAGTAGCATTAGAATCATTCTGGTTTTGTACTATACCAGTTACCAGTGGTAATGACCACCACACATTCCCATGACCACTCCTGTTTGCCATGTGTCCGTCCTAGATACACGCAGACACACTAGGGATATGTACATCCACATCTGGTGATGCATACAGTGGCCTACAAAGCATTCCCCGGATTAGACACCTATCTTCCATGAGGGTATCATACAGACACATACCTGTTAACAAACACATGTTGTGAAGCTATAATCCAACAACAGCATAGTCATCCACATTTGCTACACATAGTATCCTGATTGTACCACATTGGTAGTAGCACACAACATGTAGCAGGGGTACCGATGTGTACAGACAGCCACATGTGATTTCATCTGTCCTTTGATATCCACATCCCCAAAGCTATGCTGATGTCCCTCAGTGTATCACATAAGTAATAAGGTGTCTGTATGCATATACACGGGGTTGTTGTATACCTACCATGAATGGCCATTACTGATAGACTGTGTTGTGTTTGGGCATGTTTGTCATATGCCACAGGCATGCACCCACACTTACACTATTCTATAAAAACTGTCATGTGTGTGTGTGACACAGATGACCTAGGGCACAGCTCACTACAGTAGCTGGACTTGTCACATACATACATATGTGAGCTACGGTCCAAAAAGCAGCAGCAAAAACTGTCAATGGTAACAGATGTAGTTGTGTTGACAGCAGGCTTCACACCTATGACGTGAATGAGGTCACATGTACATAAATGTCTTGTCCACACAGTTACCAATTTAGGTCACATGTACATATGTGTATTTGCCACACAGATACCTGCAGTGTGCAATGCACATACTGTTGTTTTACTGATATGTCATACAGTAGTAGTAGTAAAACACACAACACTTTGCTCAACAGTGTTACACACACACACTCAACAATTGCAGGATTCAAAACCCTACCTACCTATGTCATGGTACTAGACACATATGCATTACCACTATGCGCCATATGCTTTACTGGAAGTTTTCATTTCCACTGCTGTTTTTGTGGGATACTGACATCATCAAACCAGCAAAAGGGGTATTCACCTTTTTCAATGTGTTTTCACATTCTCAAAAAAGGCCACTCCTCTCATAGGATTACACACACACACATACACCCCCCCCCCACACACACGCACAGCATTTGTAGGATTCAAACCCCTACCTAACTATGTTATGATGCTAGTGAGATACACATTAACACGACGCACTTTATGTTTTACTTGGTGTTTTAATCTCCACTGCTGTATTTGTGGGATACTGACATCATCACATTTGGCAAAGAGGTATTCAACTCTCCTAATGTGTTTCCACAGTCTCCAAAAAGGCCACTCCTCTCAAAGGCAATCTTACACACACACACTCAGCATTTGCAGGATTCAAACCACTACCTAACTATGTTATGACACTAGTGAGATAAGCATTAACACGACGCGCTATTTGCTTTACTGGGAGCATTCATTTCCAATGCTGTATTTGTAGGATGCTGACATCATCACACTTAGCAAAGAGGTATTCACCTCTCCTAATGTATTTCCACAGTCTCCAAGACGGCCACTCCTCTCAAAGGCAATCTCACACAGACACATTCACATGATTCAAACCCCTATCTAACTATGTTATGATACTAGTGAGATATGCATTAACACAACACGCTATATGCTTTACTGTGTGGTTTCTATTCACATGCTATATTTGTAGGTTGCTGACATCATCAGACTGGACATGGTAATGTGTGTGCACTTAGTGTTATGCAATCCAGGAATGAACCTTGTGGGTCAACAGGTGTGAACGTGAACAGGAATACACAATGCATAGCTTGTGTGATCTATCTGTGGACAAATTACCATTCCTTCATATGACAATACATATTCATGCATGGATTGTAGGTTTTGTGGATACAACATGTGTTTGTGATGTTGGTAAAGGGCTATTCAAAGTCTATGTGGGACCTGTGTTGCTTCTGTCAGTGATGTATGTCCTGGGTGGCTGCCTTGCAAGATATCTAGCAGGTTTGGAGAACATGATGTGCTCATTAACATACCACAGACGTTTGGGTTGTGTGTTTGTCGGTTTACAATATCTCTGTTCCTGACTGCAATCATGATGGACTCCATGGACTAGCATTTCGGACTTCATAGGCTTATAGGAATATAGTTCCCATGGTGTGTTGTGCACCAACACTTGTGGGGTGTGCCACATGTTTCTGTAACACATTCAATGGTGTAAAATCCTGTAGAGAGTGTGAGGCTCAACAGACTGTTCGGGTGCAGTGTCTGTTTGTCCTGTTGTTCACTTATGACACATATGGGGAAACAATGTTATCCACGTGATGGGATTCATCTGGCATTAGGAGGACCAGTTTACACATTCTACATGTGATATCTCCTGGTATGATGTTAGGGCCTTTTGTCACTGGGAGGTGGGTATGTATGTAGGGGCCTGTCTGACAGGATGTCGACATTGTCAGTCAGGTACAGTTGACCCTGTCTCAGGACATACATGACTATACATTGATATTTCTGACATAGCTGAAGGAGGTGTAATGTTTCTGTCTGTATTCCTTTGCAGATTATCTTTCCACAGCAACAACAAACCTGAACACTAAACCACTGTTATACTCTTTTACACAGTTGACACACTACTGATCCTTTGTGATCAGTCGACAGTGTATGTCATCATTATATCCTGGCATGTCCAAAGGTCGGTTTCGTGTGTACTCTCCAGTCCAGCTGGTGCATATTGGAATTTTGATGCATTGTTACAACTGCTTTATGTACACAGGGAACACTGTCCTCCTACCAACAAACTCAGATATATGTGAGAGGTGCAACTGTATAGACAGACAGGAGGCTGAGCTCTCCCAGGCCATGGCTGGCACAGTCTATCTGGTGGTGAAGGTAGCCACACACACCACAAATACAGTCGCACATGGACCTATGACAACAGCAAACCATATACACTGACACATAAAGACATACTTGGAGCATCTAAATATACTCTGCCTAAGCAGCAGAGACATCTAAAACAGACACATAAACAATTGCTAACACACAACCATACACACATATCACATAGTTCACAAAGTCATTGTGCCACACAGTCACTGCCCTCAGGCCTACACAACACACCTCATACACTTGTATTAGGTGACTGTAATTGTCGGTCACACTGACATCCAACTCACCAGGCTGAACAAGGTGAAGGTCACTTTGTGTGTGTCAGGTGCCAGGATATGCCACATGACACATGCACTGTTGTCAGTCCACTGCAAGTACAAATATGGCTCCATAGCAGAGATTTCTTGTTCGGTGCCTCTTATTCGGACAAGCGCAAAAAATTACTTCTTCTTCCAACCTTTTTGCAGTAAATAACACTACAACACGGGTTTTTTTTTTTTTTATGATATATAATATATTCCATTCATGCTATGATGTTCTGAAGAAGACAGATACTTCTCTAGAAAGCGCCCTCAATTTTTTTTATAATAAAAATAAAGTGTTTTCCAGCACAGTATCCTTATATCCTGTATTCCTTTTTTGTTTTTGTTTTTTTTTGTTGTGTTCTGGGATTATCATCTTTATTAAATATGGCTCCATCACTGACCATTCTGGTGTGTAAACCCTCAGACATTCCTCCCTGGACTACATGACAAGAGAAATAGAGGAGCTCTCTGATCATGTAGCCCAGGCCAGTATGACCCTGACCTTGTGTAGCATCTTACCCTCACCAAGTACTATGTCACAGTATACAGATAAAATGATCACTTTTAACAGTTGCCTAACATATTGTTCTCATTCACAGGGGATCTAGTGTCAGTCAGCCTGGGATTACATGCTCAACATGCCACGTACATTCGCTATGAACGCCATGCACCTGTCACCCCTAGGCTTTCACAGACTGCCTTAGGCTCTTGACACACACATAGTGGCTGTTTGAAGTGAGGGTCAGAAGACATAACCATAGCCATAGACATTACAGGGTACAGGAAACAGAGAGTGATGGTGCTCAACAACTGATGTCTAACCCTCAGAATGCATGCACTCAGGACTCACATCAGTATGGAATCTGTCGATATATGTGCAGTAACAAACACCTGGTTCAGGTTCACAAAAGCACAGCAGCACTAACAGGTTTTACGTCATACCATGGTTTTCGGACACAAGACTCGGACAACAGCAATAGGGGGGGGGGTATCCATATACATCATTCATACACACACCTCCAGGTTGGTAGCAGTGCACAAAGCATTGGAGAACATACATGTGCAACTGAGAGTGGGCAAAACTGCATTTCAGTTTGTAGACTATTACAGACCACACTCCCCAACTTGGGCACAACACTTGTTATTCCTGTGAACACTGGGGAATGTGAAAGTCTCACTAAACACCATTATATTGTGTGACTTCAAATACACAAACATTGACTGGGTATACTACTCAAGCACTGACACCCTTGCACAACAGTTGCTAGGATTGTTACACTCAAATGCTATGGCAGACCTGGTCACCACACCCACAGGGGGTTAAAACATGTGGGACCTGATCATCACCCACATGGGGACTCTATGTTCCACAACAGAGATATACCTGTCATTGTTAAGGTCGGAACATACATTCATCTCACTAGACATACATATCCCATACACACACACATCCTATGTGATCTCAGTGACGTACTTCTCATGAGCAAATGTCACACTTGTACAAACTGAGGTGGTATCCCTCAATGACCCTGGGACAGTGTTAATTATGGCTCAGACCACTTCATACTTTACAAGCCCATTCTATGGACAACTACTGGAATGCATGGATCATGTTATCCCAGATAACTACAAGACTCACTCCTCCAAAGGCAGGGGACCTGTCTACTGGAACATGGCCATTACTGAGCTATACAGGGACAGGAGGAGGCTACTAAATTATAGAGCACAATCACAATCAGGAAGGCATCTCTGATCAGTACTATGGTATAGCTACAATCACTTGTTGATTCATCTAAGGCCCACTTCTAATGGACACTTGCAACAGACACTATGGACAATCACAAGGCCTTATTTAGTTATGTCACGGGCCTGGATGGGAACTCACAGATATGTTGTGAGTTACTGCATAATTACAAATGATACAGTGAACCCACTGACATTGCAAACATCCTGGACAACGGGTTCAGTGGGAATATTTCCCCACCATCTCCCCTGCAGTGCACATGTCCATCACAACAGGGTGTAGCCTCCCTGACATCACAGATGAACATGTGTGTGCTGCCCTCTCCATAGCAGACAACACAGCATCAGTGGGACCAGATGGTGTCCCAGACTGTGGCATACATGAGATTCATGACAAACTTCACACTCACATTATGTCACTGTTCGATATCACAGTTACTACAGGATATGTAACCAAGGAATGGCGTACAGCTACGGTGTACCTGCTCCACAGTGCTGGTGCCACAAGGGACCCTGGACATTATCACAATACATGGCCTAACTATCCTGGTCTGCTATGCTATGGAGTGTATCATCATGGAACACATACACATACACATTGTGAACCTACAGACACTGGTTCCTACACAATTTGGTTTTGTTGTGGGCATATCTTGCCTCTTGCAGATGTTTGATGTCTTTAAACAGTTAACAGGTCCATAGACGTACACAGGGTTGTCCACACAGCCTACCTGGAGCTCGCACACCAGTTCTACACAATACCCCACTTGGCCTTTATACATTAGATCACCGGATTCAATATCTACACATATGTCACAAGATGGATTGCTAACTGGATCATGGATAGCACACACACATGGTCAGTATTGCAGGTGTCATGTCTGACTATACACCAGTTACACGTGGCATCCCACAGGGCTCAGTCCTGGGACCTCTCTTGTTCTGTATATATTTCTGATACATACTGGCTAACACAGGAGGAATATGGATGACCATGTTTGCAGATGACTGCAAACTGTGTGCCATAATCGACTCCACAGCTGGCACAAGCATCCTCAGAAAGGGTCTCACAGAGATGGATGACTGATGCCAAAGCCATGGCCTACAGCTACCTTACTTTAGATGCATAGTCATCACCTTTGGTAGTAACATCGTGCACACACATTACCACATAGGTGATGATACATCACGTACAGTGTGTGTGATTTGTGATTTGGGGACATGAATACTTAGTACTCTCGCCTTTGACATTCACGTTGCCAGTGTTGTTGGACACACCTTCTATTTAGCCAACCTTATCCCATACGGTTTTACATCCAGATCAGGTGGGGTCATTGTGACCCTACAGTCATCAGGCACATGCTTGGATACAATGCCCCATTTTGGATGTACCTTACCCAACACCTGCAGCAACTGGAATGTACACAGATTTATATAACCAAATGGTCTAGGGACTCACACAGATGGTATTCACAGTTTGGCTATGGTGACCCCAGCTCTCCTCAGTTGCTTACTGCCTACTTGGATGCAGTCTGTGCCTTTTGTTTGAAGCCATGTCCATCACAGCATTGATGGGCAGGCTCCACATGAGGATATCAAAGTCCCTTACAGCTACATGCTCCAGGGACAGGTACGTAAACAATGATGTTAATAGGACATGCTGGAGGGGCATATTACCATCACAGAGGCTCCACTCACTCGGGAATGTGATCACAGTCCCACATACGCACAGACCCATGCTGACAACCTACAGGTGGCATCTTCACAGGTGGATGGGTGATAGTATGTTTAGCCCTGGGATATGTTATGGTCCTTGCTAGACAGAGGCAGAATGAAATGAACATACGTGAGACATCTTGTGTGGCCTACTATTAACAGGCACAATCTACTGATCTAGCAGGGTTGCAAAATACAAACACACTATGGCTAGGCTTCTACATACCCTAGGGCAGATAGCCTAGTGTCAACCTCTGAACCTATGCTAATATTCGGGATGCACATTGTTCAGTGATGATACTGATTGCAGGTTTTGTTTCTTCTTTGCTTTACCACTTCCTATGAACAACCTAGGTTTCTGCATAACATATTTGATTGTGACAGGATTTCACTATATTATATTGTGTCTGTTGTCATATCACTGTGTGCACGTGGCGGATTGGTGAATAGTATGAGGTTCCTGGGTTGACACATGCAACTGAGGGATATATGTGGCCCACTGCTGTACTCAAACTTGCCCTAAGTGTGTGAGATTGCCCAGTTCAGACTTTCAGTGTTTTGTTGCCTGACATTTGTCTGATATTTTCAAGTGTGTGAGTATGCCCAGTGTGACCTTGCAGTATGTTGCTGTCTGCAGTCCACTACATTTGTTGATGTGTGTGAACATTACCAATATTAACATTTAGACTATATGTGTGTTGAATATCAGGTTCTATTATTACTGCAGGCCTCACCTTTGTGTCTTAACTTGACAGGGATTATGCTATGCCTGCAAGGTTTCAATGAGATACTTAGCATTGACTTATCAACATTTTTTCATACAAGCTGACCATTGACATACTGTCATGGTTTAGTGGTTCTGTACAATGACTATAGTGCACTGTATCCTGGGTTCGAGGATTGTCACTGCTTCATATTTTCATACATGCCAGAACAGGCTGTTTCAAGAAAAGTGAAGCAAATATGAACACGTTAACCTGCTTTTGATGAACTATACCCACATTTGACCAGACTTGCACAACATTGCTCAATGTTGCCCAACATTGCTGGACAGTGCACAATATTTCTGAACATTGCCTATAGTTGTGCTACTTAGTGTGTGCAATTTTGTTTACATATACTAAATAGTGGTGAGAGCTGTTTAGCAGTGCTTTATATTGCTTAACACATAGCAATCATGCCTTAGGTGGTGCTGCAGGGTTGCCTATGTCGGATGCACATTTTACACTCCCTACACATGTTTGTTAACAGTTAGTGTCAAGTTAGGCATCACTTTTACTATATGTGCGAGTCGGAGAGAGGTATCATTTCCAGGGCTCCTACTGAGCCAGTGTATATGCTATGCGTTGCCTCTTTGCCAAGGCCAAAGCATACTGGGCATGCCTCCTTCTGCTTACTGGGGCAGGCTCAGGTTGTTCCTCCTCCGAGTCACGCTCTGCCTGTGATGGCCTTGGCAATGGTGGGGGGCTGTTTGGCCCAGCCCTATGGTGATCCTGCTGCAGCTGTTTTCGCAGGATCATATTGTGTAGCATAGCACATACCATGACTATTTGGGTACATGTAGTTGGTGAGTACCGCAAGGCTCCACCAGATGTGTCCTGGCACCAGAACCGTGACTTGAGCAGCCCAAGCACATGCTCGATTACATTTCGTGTTTATGTGTGTGCCTCATTATGGCGTTCCTGTTCAGGTGTGTGTGCATTTCAGATGGGTGTCATCAGCCACGGCTCGAGTGCATATCCATCATCCCTTACTAGGTGACCATGAGGGATGTCCCCATTGTCAAATGTCTGGTACAGCTGTGTCAGATGCCAGATATGGGAGTCATGGTAGCTTCCAGGGCAGCCAGCACAAGCATTCATTATTATGCCCTGGGCATCACACACAACCTGGCAGTTGATGGAGGGGTAACCCTTGCAGTTATAGTAGACCCTACCCCGCTCACCGGCTGGTGCTTTGATGCGAATGTGCATGCAGTCTATTGCACCCACTACCTCAGGGTATTTCGCTATTTGCTGGAAGAGATGCATATTGCTGGCCAATACCTCATGGGAATTGGGGAACTATACATGATCACCGACATGTGCTGCCATGGCATTCAGGAACTGGTGCAGTACCCTAGATTCTGATGCCTGTGAAATCCCCATCATATTGCCAGTTGGTCTCTGGAAGGTACCTGTTGCTAATATTCTTAGGCCAACACATACCTTGGTTTCCACTGTGATGGGTTCCCCTCTGTTGGTTCTGTGTGTGAGGCGTGGCCTGCACAGCTCAATAATTTGCTGCATGAGGTCTCTGTCCATTCTATAGCGCTTCACTATCTACAGCTCATGTAGCCCCTGGTAGGTTACCCTAGGCTTGTACACTCTTCTCCATCTCCTCATTGTGGGCTGCTCAGCAGCATTTGCATTGTCACCACCCTCAGCATGTTGCATATGTCGCCTTATGACAGCAATGGCAGCCCCTAACATTTCTTTGTCTCAGTAAAGCTTTTTCAGTTTTCACTTCTATTAGCTTACTGCAGTGTTGCAGTGTGTCTGAGAAAAACATACTGGAATGTTTTTTGCTGAGTTTTAAGTGCTGGGCTGGGCTGGGCTGGGCTAGTGTACTGCCTGTGTAATTGCCTGATTCTGATTGTTTTCACCTGCTAGCTCTGCTAGTACTCCCAGGTTAACTTCCAACTATTTGTTGTGCTTCCTTTTCCCTTTCTGTTTCCTCAGGGAGCAGCGCCACGCAAACAAGCGCAAACACGAGCACACCAGCTCACACGCGTGCACACATGCTTACGCGGACTACAACTTGCTTATTCTTTTTAAAATGTGTGCAGCCTTATATATGCTTACTCAAGCCTACATACGCGCACACACGCTTACAGGCATGCACACTGTCTTACTCGGGTTTACTGGCGCGCACACGCGCGCATGCACGCTCAGCAAGAAACGTTGGTGTTATCCACGGCATACAACTTTGATTTCTTGACTTTACCTGGCCTACCTGTTGACACACCTCTTTCACTATTATGTAAATGTAAGCTGACACATGTCACTCTGCTCCAATGAGCTTCACTCCTTTCCTACATACCCCCCTCGTGATGTCACTTATCTTCTACTCTGTTACTCCCCTTATCCTACTCCTACACTCCACTGACTGTGCTCATTTGCTATGTAAACTTGTGATTCACTATCATAACTCTCATTTGCGTAGGATTGCCTACTAATGCTTAGTTACATCTCTTAGACTGAGCTTCCCCCCTTAGCAACCTCTACTCGGTGGCCATGTTATCTTCAGCTTGCCATTCCCTTGCATTGTAAATTCATTTTAGCTATACAAATCCACATTTGTGGATCTTAATTATTAATTTTCTGCTTTTTAGGGTGCAACACGTTTGCGCGGTGCTGCGCTACGGTTAAACCCCGGAGATCGGGATAAAAAAAAATATTTTATTTTTAATTTGCATCACTTCCCGTTGCCAATGGCTGTGTTTTTGGCCATTGGCATGCTTCCTCCTGTGAATGCATGTTTTTTTTCCAGCTGACATGGCTCCGTTTTGCTATTTGCAGAACCGTACTCAGTTATCAACTGAGTACATTTCTGCAAATAACACTACTCCTACTCGGACAGGTTCGGGTTTCCTGGATCACAAATTTACCTCATTTGCATGGATTTCGCCTGCAACTGAGGTAATTTGCATATCCCAGCCCTGTTTGTGTAGGACTAGTTTGGAGAGCTCAGTTGCATGCCCCTACCAGCTGTTCCTGGATCGCTCGGCGGACATGTTGGCTGCATGGAGTCTTGCTCTACTCTAAGACTCTGTGCAAGCCTTCGTGAATCCGGCCCTTTATGTTTGCCAAATCTACTGAAGTGGCAAAGATTCATTCATATTTAATATTCAGTGAATCTGAAAGTAAACATTGTATACATTTAGCAACAGTTAGACAATCAAGTAATATTAAAATACTTTAATGGTACCAACAAAATTCATGCCAGCGACCACAGCCAATTTAACTTTTTCATAAAAATATTGACTATGATACAAAACCAGTTGTATAGGTTTCACCTGTCTTCAGTTGGATAGTATGGGGAGCCTTGCCAATTAAGTACATTAATTCCAGACATATTTATGAATTATACAGTGGGATCTACATACATTCAGAAACATAAATGCTAATTGGACAAGACCAATGCATCATTACCTAGAGAAAGCAGATCAAGAGCTACAGTAACATACAAATTACTGCAGCTAAAAAAAGCCTCCATCTTCCATGCTGCTAAACAAAGCAATAACATCAAAGTTAATAAAGCACAATCTCCACTACTAATAACCACAAAAAATTATACATATATATATATATATATATATATATATATATATATATATATATATATATATATATCACATTTTATAAAATTTACACTGCAAAAAATATCAGCCCTGCCAGTAAACAGAAGAAATTGCATCAAAAGAGATTAATGAAGTAGGTGATACCAAACATTTTTAACAAATGTCCAATATGAGATCATTCACCTACACAACTAGGTGCATGCTCACTGCTATTCTAATATGCCCTTCAAAGGCCTGCATTATTTATATTACATAATATTAAAGAAACAAGCAATATAATTGTGTCATCTCCCATTCCCCACCCACATCATAGCACATTTATCTCACAGTCATCTAACCAGTATCTTCCCCAGCTCTACCAGCTATTAGCTGATGCTCAGTCTTACCAATATGGCTGCCATACCTGCCCTACAGTGTGTTACATAACTTCACATATAATCACAGATGCATCCATTAATCTGCAAGCAACAGTAATCAAATCCATATTTTTGTAGCTAACATAAAGATAGGATAAATAACTGATCATTACAAGTTGAAATGGTGAAGACACACTGCAGTCATAGTTGTGTCATTTTTAAGTCATAATTGATCAAACATGAAGTCTAAAGACTGCATACATAGACCTGGGATTATGTGCATTACAACCCAAACTTGCATGTTGGCTTTCACTTTAACTGCTGAAAACTGGCTTTGTAACTAGCTCCTTAATGCAAGGAAAGCAAAACTCCTTTTATTTTTCCCCAAATCCCTTACCCATGAGAAAAATAACTTTAAGATCACAACCCTAAACAATATGCCAGTTGAAGTAGCGCTTCATGCAAAACTGCTGGGGGTTACAATAGATAATAACATCTAATATGACCTCCACATACACAACAATATATAAAAAAAAATCACAAAATCTAGGAATTCTATACAGAGCTAAGAAATTCCTTATTGCATCCATCAGAGTCACTTTTGCAACTAGATACCTACTCCCCTCTCTATTATATAGTTCTCCCATCTGGGCTAACCTTGAGGCCACCCAAAAAAATCTAAACTAGATTAGTATTTCATACAATGTAGCTAGATTTCCAGCTCATGCTAGTCATAAAACACATCACTGTTCAGCTCTAAAAAGTCTAAATTAGCTAGAATTATTCCACCAACTAAAGTATACCCAACTTCTCTTAACAAAAAAAGTGTATTTAATCCCACTTCTTGCCAGCTATAACTACAGTTCTCCACCACTACTCCACAAATTGTCACCATCAGTCATCTGAAAACGAAATCTACTTGACATCTATAAGCCTTAAAAAAGCTGCAGTCAAAGTCTGTACTCACACTGTGCAGCAAATGTGTGCAGTAAGATACCTGCACCAATTAGGGCAATTCATAACATTCATTTATATAAGCTACAGCTAAAAGGATCAATCTCTGACCCTGGATCTGCACCTGCTGCTCTCCTGACTAAAATTTCTTCTCCTCTAATACCTATTCATACGTCTCAACTGTACAGATTTTCACAGAATGTCTAGATTTTTGCCTCATATTTTTGGTCCATTTTTCATAAAATTGTGATTTTCTGGCCAAGTATTGGAAATACATTAAAAATTAAAAGTTAGAAAATAATGGCAGACATTTGAGTTTCAGACTTCATACTCTTCAGAAAATTCATGTTTATACAAAACCTGCTATGCTATCAACTTTATATGTTTGTAAGAGCAATATTTAAAAAAAAAAGTCTCTATTTTTGGGCCTTTGTCCCCCCATAATTTATGGCTTTGTCCAGATTATTTGCTCTAAGAGGTTGAGAGGTCTGGCCTATATATATATATCCTATCTCTCCTTTTCCTTATTTTTATTTCTGTTACTCTTACTCATTTCCATTACACTTAATCTTGCTTTTTCTCATTATGTCTCCTGCCTTCCATGTCTACTCCATTTAATACTTCTAACAAATACTTTTTCTCACTCTACCCCCTTCCTCTTCTTCATTTTATCCACTGTTTGATTTTTCCATGCTATTTGCTTTATGAGTGAGTAACAAACTCTCACACTTATAACATGTCAACAAATTTCAGAGCTACATAATATTATATTTATCTTGTTTTAATGATGGTATGTGTTTGCTATTTCTCATGTCATATGTGTATTAATATTTGCACTAATCTATGTATTTACAGTTTATTGTAATTCAGTTAGCAGGAACTTGAAAAGCTTGTTACTCAAAGCTAAATGTAAGGACAAAGAACATATTTTGTCTAATGTCTCAACAAAGACATTTTATTTTTAAGTTCATAAATTTAAAGGAGAAAAATAGAGTAGGTCCTATTATTGTCAATAAAAAAATATTATATGAAGGAGTAGAATTGGCTAAGGTGTTCAATATGGATTTTCTTGTGAGTGATTTGATGAGAAAGTTCAATTGCTGTGTTATGGATACTTTAGAGGATGATATTTATGAATGTCTGTTTTTTAGTTTGGACACTGTAAGAAAATCACTGGGCCTTATAAGACAGGACAGTTCATGGGGTTCTGACAACTTAACAGGATTATTTTGGGTTACTTACACTAGATATATTTCAACAATTATTTATTCCTTCTTTAATACAATGCTATTTCATGGTTGTGTCCCTTGGAAATGTGCAGTTGATACACCAATTCACAAGGGTGGTTCAGTGGATAATATCTCCAGTTATAGGCCAGTTAGTCTAACTCTCTTGGTGGGTAAGAGTTTTGAATGTTTTGACTACTGATCTAAAGCCTTGTCTGTTGGATCTGTCTCAGCATGGTTTTACCTATAATATGATCCTGTTACTTTGACCTTAAATTACAGTTTATCTATTGTTTTGGTATATATAGATCTATGTCTTTTGACAGTATTCCACATAATGTAATTATTGATGCAATGCATAAAAATCTGGTAAATCCACACATTATACGCTGGGTCTCAAACTGGCTGATTTGGAGAAAGCAGTGATTTAGAATTAAGAAGTATCTAACTGGGCTGACATGTTTAAAATGGTCCTGCAAGACTCACTACTAGGCCCATTGTTATTTAATATAGTTTTTCTCAGATACTAAAGCATTCCTCAATCTGAATGGCAAAATATGATAACGATATCAAATTTGGGCAAATTATAACATCATCAGGGGATATAGAAGAATTTAATCTGTACTTGAGTAAAGTAGCTTTTTCGTTAAATTACTATGGGCTAAATATAAATGAAGAGAAATGTGGGGTCCTTTACTTTGGCCAAACGAATTTGGATGTCAAGGTGAAATTAGGAACCACAGTTTTATCAAATTCTTCAGACTATAAGGATTTGAGCATTAGAATGTACGATCATTTTATATTTAGATCACATATCCACATAATTAAAATCAAAACACTCAAAAGTTGTAGCATTAATTTTAAGAACTTTGTTTCAAGGAGTATATAATTATTTAAAAAAATCATTTATTGCATATGTTCAACCTGCTATTGAACATAATGTGATATTTTGTATATAAGGCAATTTATTAATTTGGAGGGAATACAGATGAGATTTGCAAAGAGAATTTCTGAACTGAAAAATCTTGATTAATTTGATTAACATAGCAATTAATTACAAACATATTTACAGATGAAGAACATAGTACATCAGTAGACAACTAGAATCTTTATCTGTGAAGTACATAACAGACATTAACAAATGTTACAATAAGAAGTTCCTGCTGTATAAGTACTAGGCTTATGAACATCCGAGCTTGCTATAATCAAGGTAGTTAGTGGGCTGGAAAAAAAGGTAGTGGTTGGATGGGTTGGGTGATATTAGAGTGGGAGTTGCAAGGGCATAGCCAGCATGTTTTTAGGTGTGCCTTTAGTAAAGTTTTGAAGTGGGTGCATGATGGTACGGAGGTAATCGTGGGTGGGAGAGAGTTCCATAATTTGGCTATGGCACAAGAGAATAGTGCTTCACCAGCAGAGTTATTGACTTTAGTGATCTGCAAGTGATTTTTGTTGCTGGATCTTAGTGGTCTGGTGGTGCGATAGGGTTGGAGTAGATTCTGGAGGGATGGGACATTTAGTGGATGGTTTACTAGTTTATGAGCGAGTGAGAGTTGATACCATTGAAGGAGATGAGGGAGTTCAAGCCAGCTCAGTTCAGCAAGTGGGAGACAGTGGTGACTATGGTAGGATGCCCCTGTGGCGAATTTCACGATTTTGTTGTAGCAGGTCTCTAGCTTGTTTAGATTGCATTGCCTTAGGTTGGTATATATTGGAGAGGCATAAAGTAGGGTGGAGATAAGGTGGGAATTTGCTATTGAAATCTTTGCTGCTTTGGTGAGAAGTTGCTTATTTCTGTATAACAGATACATACATACATTAGTAAATCCTAAAGTTTAAAAATCTTTTATAATCCATGCCTGCTTTCTTCAGTTTAATGAATGTAAGATCGGTATAGGTCATCATGGTTGAAATGTATGTGAGTCTTGTTAAAATAATTCAGTTACTAGAAGTGTGGATCTGTAAATCTTGTACTGTCTTATAGCTGTAAGGTTAGCACAACATGCGGAGACTGCCCTCATACCTAATTTACATGTGAAGGTTTGAATCCCATAGTTGAGCAATAATTCATGCCATGGTTCTTTCTTTTTTTAAAGCACATATGACTATTTTTATGCATGCTATGAAAGCTAAACTCATTGTGCTGGCATGATTATATTATAATGCTGATAAATGCACATTCCATCATTATTCCACAGATGTCGATGACATTAGAAAAAAATACCATTACACATCACATATGGGGGATCTAAATTTGTTTGGTAACCTATATAGCACAGATTTTAACACATCTAGCATGGTGTGGTGCATTGCCACCTATAGTGCCATCTGTATCTCCATTGTCTGCAAAGTTTCTAGAAACGTTATGCAGTATACTTCCACTGATAATGCTGTATGCATGAATGCTGGGTAATACATACAGTTTAAATTATACGGCAGTCTGTATAATCCATTACGTCTGTTAACTGACTGCCCTCCTGTATAATGTACATGTAGGTTTGAATAACACAATTGTACAGCAATTCTTTTAATGGCTATTTATGTGTTGCAAGTGAAGGCAAATGCTTTCTTGCAAACTATGACAGTTGGGAACCTGACTGTGTACATTGGTAGGACTTTGTCCAAATGGTTACATATGTCTGTACACTTACAAAATGCCATCTTAGATTGGCACATCTGTTAGTGTGTGCAGATTCCCTGCATATTCATAGTTTTAAGCATTTGACTTCCATCGTTTAATGTAAAAACAGCCATAATCATTTAGCTAGGCAGGTCAGGTTCTGGTTTGTAGGGTAAGCATAGATGACATTTATAGGTCTGAATCAAGGTTACTCCACTTTGTCTGCAGTAATCTTCATGTCTGCACAGTACTGATTTTTAGAAATAGCAGTCATTATATACTAAGCTGAATTGAACCTTCTGTTGGTGCATTATATCATCTTACAAAATAAGCTAAATACCAATACACATGGATTTCAGCCAGACCACAGCACTTCTACTGCATTACTATCATTTACAGGCACTGTCAATAAACTGGCAACTCTAATAAATGTGCATCTGTAGTATTTCTAGATTCTATTAAAAGCCTTTGACATGGCTTCTCACAGTAAACACCTCAATCAGCTTTCCACCTTGGGTCTAGCATCTCCATCTATTTAATGGTTCTCTAGCTACCTTGCCAACAAGCAACATACTACAAAATGATAAGGATCCATCTCTGAATACCTTCCCACTTCCACAGGAATCCCACAAGGATCCATCCTTGGCCCTCTACTATTCAATATTTTTATCAATAGGCTACTTTTATCTTTTTGTGAATACACTTTAATTCATAGGTTCATAGGTTCATAGGTTGGTACTAGGCTATCAGCCCTAGGGCCTATACAAGCCTAGCCATAACAATTCCCTGGCTATTTCTTCCCACATTATTTACTTTCCTGGACCCCTGTCTAGCAGGGCCACTGACGTGATCCCTGGGGTGAATTTCCTTTCTCCCATCCAATCGTCAAGGTTCCTCTTGAAGAGGTCCAAATAGGCACTCTGCTTGACATGTATGGGCAATCTATTCCAGAGTCTGGGGAGTCTCTGGGTCAGGAACCTATCCCTCCAGCATGTTTTGTTTATTGTGATGACAAGGTTTAGATCCCTGGAGCGTGTAGCTCTGAGGGATTGGGATTTCTTTAAGTGTAGCATGTCCAACAGCTCTGGGTTTGACATGGCCTTGTATGTTAAGCAGAGATCGCCTCTGAGTAGACAATATGACAGAGTATAGCTGGAGTTTTTAAGGTGGTCAGCGTAGGGCATCTGCTTTAGGCCTGTGATTCTTTTAGTGAGGTATTTCTGAGGCCTTTCCAGTTGTTGCAGATGTCTTGAGAAGTACATACCAAATGGGGCGTTGTATTCTATAATGGGTCTAATGAGGGATGAGTACAGTGGGACAATGACCTCCTTTTTCTGGATGAAAAGCCCTTCGTGATGAGGTGTGCCACATAGAAGGATTTCCTGACTGTTGTGGTGATGTGGTTATCGAAGGTGAGACCACTGTCCACCTGTGTCCCTAAGTCTCTTATCACACTTTCTGTGTTTAGTGTACTTCCACCTATATGGTAATTCATGGATACATGTTTTTCCCAAAGGGGATAACAATACATTTCTTGGCATTGAGCTTGAGCCCATGGCTCTGGCACCAAGTATCTGTTTCTGTAAGGCCCTTTTGTAGAGTATCCACATCATTTGGGATTCAATAATGGCTCCCAGTTTGCAGTCATCTGCAAACTTTGTTAGCCAGAGTCCCTTAGTGTTGACCTGTACTTCAGAGAAGTAGATGCCAAACAAGAGCGGTCCCAGGACTGAACCCTGAGGTACTCCACTTGTCACTTGTCTGGAGCTGGATTTGGAGTCGGCTACTTTTACAGTGTGGGTTCTGTCAGTAAGCCATTTAGCAACCCATTGGGTGACATAGGGATTAATGCCCAACTTTGTAAGTTTATCTATGATTCCAGAGTGGGGGATGGTGTCAAAGGCCTTGGCAAGGTCTAGATAGGCTGTGTGGACCACCTTACCCTTGTCCATGGCTCTGGAGACTGATTCAAAGAAGTCAATCAGGTTCAGGAGACAAGATCGGCCCTTCACAAACCCAAACTGGGTGGGGTCCAGTGTTTGAAGATTGCCAATGTCTTTGTTTATAAGTTCCATGATAATACGCTGCATGGCCTTGCAGATAAGGTTTGTCAGACTGATGGGACGGTAGTTTCCGGGATCCAAGGTGGATCCCCCCTTGTGGATTGGGATAACTGTAACTCTGTGCCACTCAGTGGGCATGAAACCTGAGGTGAGGCTATGATTAAACATGACACTTAGGTGAGGTGCCAGTTCATATTGTAGTTCATGTAGTACACAGCCCGGGATGTCATCTGGTCCCATGGATGCTGTATTCTTGGCTTTAGATAGTGCGTTTTGTACCTGTGTGGCTGTTATTACTGGAATTTGGCAATCTTCCGGTATTGAGATGGGCCATTTAGAGGGTGAGAGGGGGGTGAAGTTGGCACTGAATCGATCTGCCAGGATATTGGCAATATCCTTCGGATCAGTATATTTAATGCCATTCTGTTTTAGCTCAGAGCAGATCTGAGCATTGCCATTTAGATTCTTGACATAGTTATAGAATGCTTTGTGGTTGTCTTTGGAATCTTTGGCAATTTTATTTTCATAACTAGCTTTGGAGGATTTTATGAGGCATCTCAGTTTCTTACTGAGGCTAGTAAGGGAGTTTTTTGCATCCTGGGATTTTCCACTTTTCTGCAAAAGTTTCTTCCTTTTGTTGTAAAGTTTGTTTATGGCAGGGGACCACCAGATTGGCTTCCTTTTTTTGGATGAGAGCATTTTGGTTCTATTTGGGATGGCACGATTCATGCATGAGTGGATGTGCTTGTACAGTGCCTTATTGTAGGATTCAGCAGTTGAACTTTCAGTTCCCGTCTGCATGGGTGTCATGAAGTTTGTCACTTCTGACTTGAGTAGCATGAAGTTGGCTTTGGAGAAGTTTTTTATGGTGGTTTCTTTACTTTGCTTCTCTACAGTCATCTGCTCTTCAAACACCTTAATTCACCTCTGAGAAATCACAAAACAAACTGTCATCTCCATTGAAACCAGGCTTGCAAAGGCACAACTCCTACTCAACCTCCCCCAAGACAAACTCCTCCTCTTTACCCCAAATATGCACACTCCTAGCAAAGCATCTTTCAAAATCTTTTCATCAAATGGCACTGAAATTGAGTTAATCCACCACACCAAACTATTAGGAGTCATAATAAATGATAATCTTAAATTTGACCATCACATAGGTTCATAGGTTTGTACTGGGCTATCTGCCCGAAGGCATATATTAGCCCAGCCACATTGTGCGGTATTCACCTCCCCTTTAGTAGTTCCCTAGACCCTTGTACTAGCAGCTAGTACCCTTGGCCCCTATCTAGTAGTGTTGTTGGTGTGATCCCCGGTGTAAACTTTCTGTTACCCATCCACTCATCAAGGTTCCTCTTGAAGAGTGATAGTGAGGGGCTCTGTCTTATGTAGATCGGGAACCTGTTCCATAGTAAGGGAAGTCTCTGTGAAGGGAATCTATCCCTCCAGCATGTTTTATTCATTGTTGTGTTGAGGTTTATATCCCTAGAGTGTGTAGCTTGAGTAGATTTGGTTTTGCTAAAATGGAGCATATTCAACAATTCTGGGTTGGACATGGCTCTGTACGTTAGACAGAGATCGCCTGTTAGACGGCGGTATGCAACAGAGAACAGTTTTAGCTTTTTCAATCATGCTGCATAGGGCAACTGTTTGAGGCCAGTAATCCTCTTGGTTAGGTACCTCTGTGGTCTCTCCAGCTGCTGGAGATGTCTAGCCAGGTACATTCCAATTGGTGCATTGTACTCAATAATGGGTCTGGTGAGGGAAGAGTAGAGGGGCACCATTACATCCTTAGATCTTGATGCAAACCCTTTCGTGATCAGATGGGTCACATAGAAGGATTTTCTAACCACTTTGGCAACATGGTTATCAAAGGAAAGCTGACTATCTGCTTGGGTCCCTAGATCCCTTAATTCTTCTTTAGATTTCAGAGGATTACCTCCTATGTTGTAGTTTGCGGGCACTTTGTTTTTTCCAAAGGGGATTACTACACATTTTTTTGCATTTAGCTTGAGACCATGGCTTTGACAACATGCATCAGTCTCATTTAGGCCCTTCCGGAGGATCTCCATGTCGGCTGGAGACTCTATTATAGCACCCAGTTTGCAGTCGTCCGCAAACTTAGTCAGCCACAGCCCTTCCGTACTTGCCTGTACTTCTGAGAAGTATATGCCAAACAGGAGGGGCCCCAGGACAAAGCCCTGAGGCACACTGCTCGTTACTGGTCTGGATTTGGACATAGATCCTGCTACTCTTACTTTATGGGATCTGCTGAGAGCCAGTTTGTGATCCATCTTGTGACGTAAGGGTTTATGCCCAGGCTGGAGAGCTTATCAATAATACCTGAATGGGGAATGGTGTCAAATGCTTTAGCAAGGTCAAGGTAAGCTGTGTGTACCTCCTTTCCCTTATCTATAGCCTGAGTAACTGTCTCAAAGAAATCCACCATGTTTAGGAGGCATGATCTGCCCTTGACGAAGATGAACTGTGTGGGGTCCAGCGACTGGAGGTTCCCAATCTCTCCATTTATGAGTTCCATAATGACTCGCTCCATAGCCTTACAGATCAGACTGGTCAGGCTTATTGGTCGGTAGTTCCCAGGGTCAGTTGTGGCCTCACCCCTGTGTAGCGGGACCACCATTGCCGTGCGCCATTCTATGGGCACATATCCTGTGGAGAGGCTGAGACTGAACAGGGTATTAAGATGCGGGGTTAATATTAATATCAAGTAATATCAAGAAAACACACCAAAAACTAGGCATGCTATACAGAAACAAACATTTTCTGAATACACCCACAAAAATTACTCTAGCCAAAACCTACCTTCTGCTCTCCCTACTCTATGGAGCACCAGTGCTAACTAATTTACAATCCTCCATAAAAAACAAACTTGAAAGCTGCCACAACAAAATTGTCAAGTTTGCTACCAATTCATCCTCTTTTACCCATCACTATAAAAGTCTGCATACCCTTAGCTGGCTGGAACTCCCCCTCCACCTCTTCTACATTCATATTATAACAATATATAAAATCATACACAAACCATTTGTCTACCCAGCTCTTACCCCTTTAATCAACATGTACTTTCCAAAAAGAAGCCTTAGTTGCAAGACAAACAACTTCTTGCCTAATAAGTACCCTGGGCAAAGCTTATACTTGTGCTCAGTAGCAAAATAATAGAACTGTTTACCTCTGACCACCAAAACTATCCCTAACTTACCCATCTTGAAATGTTCCATAAAAGAATACCTTACAAAATCTTGGACCTGCTCCTGTGCCAATCCTGGATGAGCTTACTCACTATACCTCATTCACCCCCTTCAACCTAGATCACACTCACAATCCTCTCCAGCCCCCTACCCCACTCCGTTTTGTTTCCCCCACTACCTTACCTTATTTAATTCATCTCTGCAGACCTTTCCTATACATCTTTCTCTTTCCTCCCTACTTACCTAAGCTACCTGAAGGCAACCTACCCTGCACTCTTCTTATGATCTCTTTCTCTCCATCCTTTTTCCTTCTATAACCATAATATGAACACCTCTCACATACTAAGACATAATATGAACACCTCTCACATACTAAGACATCACTCAGTTTTACCTCCCTGTCTTTAATCATGTGATCTCTGATATCTCTTTAAATATCTTATTAGACTTGTCATAGATCTCATTTATGACATACTAATCTATGTAAAAATAATATGACTATTGAATTTTTCCTCACATATTCTGTTCAATTCATGTTATTTTTCATTGTACTTACTATTAAAAATAAGTTCTGTTTTTTCTCACTACAACTTTTTTTCACTGTGTTTTGTAGTGTACCATGATACTTTGTGATTTAAAATATTTGCACTTAATGTTTGTAATGTAACATGATACCTTGTGATTGAAAATATCTGCACCTGATTTTTGAAATATTGTCACCGTGGAGCTTTTCTCCCTGGGCCTCCCCTGAAAATGGTAACTTTCTGGCCCAGTCGGACTTTCCTGGTAAACAAATGTCAAATGAATGAATAAATAAATAAATACATCTTTTTCTTTTGGCAGCTGCTTAAGATTGTTGCAGGAACAAAACCATGTGCACAAAGTGTATGCTCAGGCTTGAGAAGCAGTGGACGGAGAAAGGTATGTGCTATGACTTTTTGCCTTTATTTCTCTAGAAATAGTATTACAATCTTTAAATCTTCATAGGTTCTAAGATTAGTACTAAGCTAAATGCCCTTGCAAGCCATTTTAAGCCTAGCCAATTATCCCTTGTGAGACTCAAATCCTGCACCTTGTGTTTGTAAAGCAAACACCTTAACCATTAGGCCACCCTCCCAACCCTAAAAGGTTGCTTTTCCCCAGGGAGACACACACACTCACAGTTAGCAAGTGCAGGATTCAAACCCCTACGTAACTACATTATGACAGTACAACAGTACGCATTTACACGACACACTATACACATTCAAGTTTAGATATGTAGTCTTATGACATTCAGGCATGCTAATATTATGTCAGACTTCCCATAATGAATCTGTAAGCTATGTGTAACATGTAGGGATTTACTGTGAATAACATTAATGTTTCCATAAATTTCAGTGGAACATAGTATTAAGTGTTATCAACGGGTGTTTGTTATTGCATTCAGTTTATGTGCTATTTGTTGACATGACCTAAAAGATAGACAGCTGCGTTCTCCTGGCATGTTAGTTTTAACTTCAATGGTTTGCATACATGTTGCTTTGTTGTTGCTGTTTACATGGCAGGCTATAGCAAACTTGTATGTATGTTAGTGGTTCACCTGGAATTTTACATAGCCTGCCCATTCTGTTATTGAACGGGTGTGTCATAGCCTGCCTATTCTGTTATTGAATGGGTGTGTCATAGCCTGCCTATTCTGTTATTGAATGGGTGTGTGCTGACTCTGCATTCTTAATATTGTTAGCAGACCTTTATTGGTGTATAGTTCTTGAGGTTCACTTCTCTGGCAGTGTTGTGTAACTGCACTGTGATGGTTTGTTAAGCATAACATTACATACCATTTCCTGTTACTGGTGTGCCAAAAGACAAGCCTAGATGTGTTTTATGGTTTAGGTGCTGAATACTATCTTCATGATCATCATTACATTGTTTTAACTTTGCAAGTATATATGTAAGCATAAAAAAATAGGCAGCGACAGTGATAAATTTGTTGGACAGTTATGTATGTATGTCATATAAATAGAGTGCAGATATTATATGCTGTCACTATGCTTGTAACCGTGTGCAATTTTTCTTCATCTTTTATTTTCCATTCAATTATATACTGATGTGATGTCATGCATAAACCATGTTGCATTGCTCATTTCTTTGATTATGAATTTTAAGTTTACCATGGATTGTTAATCTTGCAATATAGCTTTTGCATACATATTTTAACCATGGTTTGTAATCATGACACATTAGTTACAAATAATGATAAGTTATAGTGGAAATGTAACACCTCAACAAAAATTTGTGGGCCACACATTGAGTAAAGAGTAGGGAATATATTAGTAAGAATTTACTCTCCCAGTCTGTGATTGATGTTTTTATGAGGCTTATTTGGCAATATCCTTGTAATGGGGGCAACATTTTCAAAGCTCTAGTGACAGTGTCAACTTGCATTTCACTAAGTCTTTTTTGTTATTGGGCCCTTAGCTAGTGTTGCATGCTAGAGTGACATGGCCTACCTTTCCATAAATTGTGTATTGCATTCATATTAAAGGTTGAAACATGAGCAAATGTACATGTAATAAAATATGTGTTATAGACTGATTACTGCATGCCATGTGATGTACCAGACTAACAATGACAACATATGATGGGCACACTCACCCATTCATGGCCTTCTAGTTATATTATCAATATATGGCTATTATGACATTTAGAATATTGCATAATCATGACATTACATTTATCATTATTACATCTTTATTTATTTTTTTGTTATATAGCATATAAATAAACCTTATGGTCCAATTCTGAGACTGTTATTTTGTCACAACAAATGTACCATGATGTGATGTACACTGGGCAATCATTACACATGTCTGGTTTCATAAGTCTGGATGTTGTTACTTGGATATCATATAATCACTTTACAGTTATGTTAGTTTAGATCTGTCTTTACAGTGATGCATAGTTGTTTTAGATGTCTGCCTTTAAGGCTGATTGTGATATGTGAAACATGTCAATACATACTTTGGAGCAGTAGGTAGATGTGGCAATGTAAGATGACTAGCTATGTGTCTTGCATCTACATGCATATCAGTATTGTGAAAGTGTCTTCCTTTACGTGACCTTCATTATGCTTAAGTAACATTTATTGTTCATAGCTTAATACGTAGCTTGTTACACAATACATATGCATATGACTACTGACATGTTTTGTAACTGACCTGTCATAGCAACACATTGTACAGGGTCACACCATGTATATGTTGTCTGCCTATAGGCATACATAATGTAAATGTATTTTAACTGGCATATGCATTTTTGTGCATGTCTTATCACTGATTGCATTTTATTTCAGACATGTCTTCCATATAACTGTGATGTACATTGCACAGCAGGTTGTAATTTATTATGGACTGAATATATGCCTGACATCACATAAGTTGTTATACTTGCATGATGTCAGACAGTTGTGTAACATTACATACATCACAATTACAACACGTAGATTGTGCAACATTTGTATGCATTTTCATTTATTCATTTATTTTAGGTTAATGGCAATTATTGTATGGAAAATGCTTTGTTCCTGTGTTCAAATGTGACAGAGTGTAAGACCCATGCCAGATCACCAATTGGATGACTATGATGATGATGTGCCAGACCACTCCCAGCCAAGTCAGACTATGAGGACCAAAGTGATGACCATGACAGGGATGATGATGGCAGATTGGAACCTGTGAGTGCCATTATTCCTGTCGCTCAGCTGAGATGTCCACCACCATGTCAGGGAGATTATTTTTGGGACCACATCCAGGATGAAATAACAGACTTCTTCCAGATGCACATGAGGGACATGATGGGTAACTTCTTTCAGGACACAGCATGGTCCATGAGCTGTCCTCCCAGGAGATTGCTAGAGGTATCTTTCATGATGTTCAACCCCGTCAAGTTGGATCCTCAGGAATATAAGTCTTGTCTGTGTGATCCGCTTTTATAATGTGGCTACCATAGTGTTTTCTATATTCAAATATGTATGGCCTAGGAACACTTGCGCAGACATCCCATATTGCTGTCATGCGTTTCTGTCATACATCATAATGCGGCTTTATTGTGCTGCTGCAGTATGACGCACATTGCTAAATGACATGTTACCATTATTATCTACATAATCAGCGCATGCTGTATTTACTGCATACATCTTTCCATATGGGCAGGGGTGCTACTCCTTCCATCTGAATGTGTATGTACTCCTGTGCATGCAATTGCAGCCTGATATTGTTACGGACGATGCACTCTGGCCCTGAATGTGTCAGATATGAGTGTTAAATGATATTGGTATGTCCGATACACTCTGGCCCTGAATGTGACAGATATGAGTGTTAAATGATATTGTTGTGTCCTATACACTCTGGCCCTGAATGTGTCAGATATGAGTGTTAAATGATATTGTTATGTCCTATACACTCTGGCCCTGAATGTGACAGATATGAGTGTTAAATGATATTGTTATGTCCGATACACTCTGGCCCTGAATGTGACAGATATGAGTGTTAAATGATATTGTTATGTCTGATACACTCTGGCCCTGAATGTGACCGATATGAGTGTTGAATGATATTATTATGTCTGATACACTCTGGCCGTGAATGTGACAGATATGAGTATTGAATGATATTGTTATGTCCAATACATTTTAGCCCTGACTGTGACAAATAGGAGTGTTGAAGTTAGCATAATACGAGTGGGACATAACTGAGTGACTTGAATTGTTCCTGTCTATTCTTATGAGGGATGACAGCAAATGACATGCTATGTTGTTTATATTCTTATTACATAACAAAGTGAGGTCAGTCAAGTGTATTTATTATCATGTTAACTATGTGTATGTATTGCACACATTTTATATTGATAGTTGCTATCGTATGTCTGTTCAGCAACATGACGTCCTTAATTTTTTTTAACTTATATAACATTTTTGGGTCATGCTGTCCCACTGACACAATGACATTGTGTGTTGGCGATTATTGTGCCATGTTTCTTATACAGTACTGTGACAAGTATATTTGAACATGTATTCTTCATGTACTGCGTTGACTTTCACTGGTCCCATAGTGAACTTACAGAGGTGATGCATTGCTTAGCTTCATTCATGATTCATTTTTTATCTGTATCTTGGTTATGGCACTAGCCATTCTTTTTAAAACTAGCTTATATTATGGAATGTATACAAGGGTTAGCATACATTTCCAAATGTACAACTTTGTAGTACATATGCACTGATTTAAATGGATATTCATGTGTATGGCCATAATATGATTGACACGCAACCACCCTTGTAATATGTGACTTGTTAAATGCACTTATTCTGTTTTGTTTTGCCGTATTTCTGTACACAGGACTGTCATTCTGTTTTCTTTTGCCATATTTCTGTACACGGGAATGTACTTTGATCAGTCCTACACATGTACTGTGATATTTTTATTAATCACAGGGATTGCACCACCTGCTGCATTATATTTGCATGGCAATAAATATAAGTATGTGGTGTTCAAAATTACTTTTCTTGTGTACAAATGTCATTTGCTGTTTAATTGTTGCACATTACTATTGTTTGTATCATTTGCACACATACATTTTTCTAGCCATCCCCAGTGCACTCTGCACACATGTCAGATGCTGGCCATTTCTTTCAATGTACCATGGGATGACTTGTAGTCCATCTTGTGTTGTGAGCACATGCATGTGCACTTGTGTTTCCTTAGCTATGGTTGTGCTGCTTTATTTTGTAGCTATTTTTTCTTTCATGCATACATGGTATATGTTATGTGCATGTTTACCTTTCTGATATGTATGATCGTGTAGGTGTTCGAGTACAATATGACTTTGTGCCATCATGATGGGTATCCTACACATGCAAATCATATGCACACATGGTGTTTGCAGTTCAGTAGATTCCAACAGTGTTTATCTTGTACATGTGTGTTGCAGATTACCCAGATATTTCTATGCTTCCTGCCTACGCACATGATTGTATTCCTTAGATTTCATTAATCATATATGTATCACCGTTTATATAATATTCCAAGTTATTGATGTTGGTATGTATGATGAGCCTTCTTTCAATTTGGCTTTTGTAATGATATTGCATATCATACATCTACGTTGTATACCTGAATACTCATATGTGTTGCCTTTGGCAAGTCATATAACTTGGTCATGGATCCTATTTCTCCTGTGTTTGTGGTGTGTATATTAATTTATTTATTACACAGACACATTAATCATGAGCTACTGTACTGCTGTTTGGCACTGTGCTAAGTTGTTTGCCTTTTGCATGCATGGTTGGAAGTTCTAGTCAGCCCTCCTCTTATCTGAACCTGCATTTGCTTATCATTGCTGTTGCCTGCTTTACACTTGCACTGCTGACAGCCTAGCAGATGACTGGATATGATATCCATTGTATACTGCAATAACAGCAATTCCCATTTAGTGTTCTCCAACACACACCTGCCATCAGTCGTTCTCATTCTAGTATGACTGTCACACTGTTTGCAACATCTCAGCAATGATTTGTGCTTTTTGTACATAAGTATTTTCATATTGCACCATGCCTGGTATGCATCCCTACCTGGTGTGTCATTTTTCCTTCACCCATGTTACATAGTTTCTATGTGTGCTGTCTGTGTACCTCACCTATTCTTCATGTGTATTTCTGACTTTGGTCTGTTATGTCTTGTGATATTTGTTCTATGTTTCTACATGCTCTTTGGCTCACCTCTTCTTTCCATGTCTTTTCCATCCCTTTTATTCTCAAAAAAAAATGGTGACTATTTCCACCAAAACAAAATTGCCCATGGCCCCCTGACTCTCCCTCTGACTTTCCTGTTCCATGATACCTCTCATGTGGCCCTCTTCTTCACCCTCAATCCAAATCTGCTTTTCTGTCACCCTGTTTCCTTGGGTGTGTGTGTTACTTGTGTTTCCCACACATGGCCGTAATTGCCCTACACCTTAATTAAATTTTTATTAGAAATTTTGTGGATAATGTTGGAGTCTATAAATTTAGTGAGGGTATTTATGTATGCCCTTCTATGGATTATGACAACATCCGTAAGTGATTGCAGATATTTGTCATTTTGCAGACATAACAGCTGATACACATTTGTCCTCATTTATTACATTTTGCAGACATAACAGCTGATACACATTTCTCTTCCTTTATTGCATTGCACGTATTAAGATCATTTCCATTGAGATTGTATACATTCTATAGATGTAATTTGGTAATGCACATACATATATTAATTCATGAGCAACTCTTCCTGGAATACATATTTGACATGGCTGATTATGGTTGCACTGACATCACTGGTTATGTCTGCCTTCCTCTTAGGTATTCTCTATAGACTTGGACATATTTGCATATTCTTTGGTTATCGGCAGTTCTTGCACCAAACTCAACAGATTGTGATGAGTTCCACAAATCTTATGGAGTCCGACCAAATAAATTTATTTGAACAAATGTGTTACCATAATATGAGTGCACTTACATAACATTTCTGAATATTTCAACCATTAAGACTCTAGTTTCTGTCTAACAGGGCATAGAGGTAAACATAATAATGTCATGCATTGATTGAAATTTACATTGCTTTAAAGTTTAAAAACGTACGCAAGAAAAAAAAAGAAAAAGGAAACAACAACAATATTTTAACTAAGCACGGTATAAATAGGCTATATAATTCATAAAATTTTACATTTCCACTCAATTAAAAAAAAAAAAAAAAATCAATTGTAAGGGCATATTATGAGATTTCCCACCCACATAAAATACCAGATTGAAGAAGGATAGAGTTATTGTAGTATCTAAATAGTAAAACTGCCAGTTAGATGATAATCACATCCTAGTTTCTAAGCATTGGTCTACACTATCGCAAAGGTGTTTACAAGTTGATTTTGCATATCTAAAACAGAAGCTTAGCATTTCTGTTATTACTTCCAAAAAGGTTTGTAAAACAATTTTGCTGCTTTTTGCAAGGGGTCCATACTGTCTCACACCATAAAAGGAAAATACCAGTGAGGCTGGTTTGTCAACTAAAATTTCACATTCCTTTCAATTAACATCTGTACATAGCCAGTAAATTGTTGATGCCTAACTTTCATTTACTGTCCTTTACTGGTTTCATAAATAATGGCTACAACATTTTAAAAATTAAGCTACTTTATACTATGTCATCATCAGTGCCTGTCTTGACCTATCCTGTAAATAGCGTAGTACACATTTTCATTTAAAATTTCTTGTTTGGAGGTTGAATTTTGCAATCAATTTCAGTTAAGTAACCAGGAAGAAAAAAATATTAAACCAAACCTGTCTGTATGATGTTGCTGCAATAATTGAATGTCTCAATCCCTAAAAATATGTTTTGTAAATGTTTTGACTCTTGGTATACACTTGTAATAAAGAATTATTTGCATTTCATAATTGTCCAGTGATTACGTCCTATTAACAGTTATTTATTTATCCTTTGTTGACTGGGGTAGTCCCATGAGGCTAGTGTCCTCTCTTCAGGAGAGACAGGAAGTGGTATATATACTACTTTAGAAGATTTGGCCAGGGCATCGGAGAACTTCTATTGTTTTGATTGGTGCCATGGAATGTCTTACACAGACCTCAGCTACCACCATCTCGGAGTGGATGAATGAAATGGTACCTCAGTTTAAAGTCTCATCATAAGGACAACACACTCAGGAGTGCATCACTTCCTGTATGCTGCACTGCATTGTCAGCAATCCACTGAAGTGAAGTGAAATCTAGGCAGTGTTTTTTCAGCTGCTCCAGGCTCCTCCCACATCGCAAAGACATAATGTAGATGAATAATCAATCCTCTGTTTTACCTACAGGTATGTCTGTGTGTGTGTGTGTGTGTGTGTGTGTGTGTGTGTGTGTGTGTGTGTGTGTGTGTGTGTGTGTGTGGGTGTGTGTGGGTGTGTGTGTGCGTGTGTGCGTGTGTGTGTGTGTGTGTGTGTGTGTGTGTGTGCATATGTGTGCATATGTGTGTGCATATGTGTGTGTGAGAGAGAGAGAGAGAGAGAGAGAGAGAGAGAGAGACATGGGAGCCCTACTGTTTGTTGTCAGATAGTTGGGTGACACAAAAAATATCAAACAAAAAAAATTACCTGTATCCTGTCATGGCAGCAAGACTCCGAGAAGAAAAAGATTAGTGTTGCATTTTCTTCACTTTCTCTCTCTTCTACAGGTTTGTGCCATTTCAGACTTCATATATCGATTTCAGTTTTTCTGTCTCTATCTATATACATATATATATATTTATATATATGAGTTCCCTATTTAATTTCAAAATACTGAAATCATGAATTTCAGTATTTCGAAATTATAATAGCGAAGTCTTGAAATCCCGGAACACCAGGAGCATGAAATTCAAAATCCCAAAGTACAGAGATTTTAAATTAGCACTTCTGGTGTTGTGGTGGTGTGAGAATAGTAAGATGTGAGTTTGGGTATGTATGAATGTGTGTGTGTGCTGGTTAGGGGCTTTAGTGTATGTCAGTGTGTGTTTTGACTGTGATGTGTGTGTGCAAGGGTATGTACAATGTGTGGGACTGAGTTACCTGTGTGTGTCTGATTGCATGATCTCGGCGTTAGTATATATAAGTAAGGGGGTTGTGGGGGGCAATGGGGCTTGCTCCCCTGTTTATCTGTAGTGTAGGATAATATATTTGAGTTGGGGGGAAGTTGTGTGTGTGTGTATGTGTTTGTGTGTGCTGTATCTGTAGTGTACCATCGGGATTTTGAATTTCACGGTTTTAGGGTTTCGGTGTTTTGTGTGTTCGGCTATCTAATTTTGAAATACTGAAATTCAGGATTTCAGTATTTCGAAATTGCATAGTGAATCCGTGTGTGTGTGTGAATGTATGTATATATATATATATATATATATATATATATATATATATATATATATATATATATATTATACACACAAAGCCAGTGCACATACAAGCACAGTGGTGCAGCAATTAGCATTGTCACCTCACAACAAGAGTTCTTCTCATTTGATTGCCAGCTGGGGTGCCTTCTGTGTAGAGGCTCAATGTTCTCACTGTCTCTTTTGTTGGTTTCCTCCCACATTCTACAGACATACTGTAGGTGGTGTGAACATTGGATCTAGATGATTGTCATTGTTGAAGTGACACCCTGATACCATGCATAAAAATGGGAGATGTGTGTGCATATAAATATATATATATATATATATATATATATATATATATATATATATATATATATATATATATGCACACATACAAGGCTGTCTGGGCTTGTCCCCATGTGATGAGGTTAACGTGGGCTAGACCCCCCTGCAAAAAAGTTTTTTTTGTGTGTGCATTTTTTAACATTAGTACTGCTGCTTTTTTCTGGAGACATCCAAAGATTTTAGATATTTTGGGGTCAAAAAACGATTTGTCAATTAAATGAGACATGATTATCTATGTCAGACCCATATAACATATTTCAGAGTGAGCATATGTGCGTGTGTGTGTGTGTGCGTGTGTGCGTGTGTTTGTGTGTGTGTGTGCGTGTGTGTGTGTGTGTGTGTGTGTGTGTGTGTGTGTGTGTGTGTGCGTGTGTGCGTGTGTGTGCGTGTGCGCGTGTGCGCGTGTGTGAGTGTGTGTGTGTGTGTGTGTGTGCGCATCCTGAAAGGAACTGACATGCCATCCATTATTGCACTCTCTGCCCTGCGCCAGCTGAGTGCTGGGATATGTCAGGGTTCCTCCACAACCTGAACTGAATGCAGCTAGTAACTGGAAAATTAATTGCCTGAAAATAAGTGCAACCCATACATAGACCCATGGGACACCCATTGTCATCCACGTTAGACTAGACAGGTAGTACCAAACTTGACTTGACGTTCTATTGCTTAACCTGTGTTTTATTCACTGAATTAAATATGGATTGACAAGCAGTACTTTCAGTTTGCAAATTATTACCAAATATGAAATAATGATGAATGCCTTAGTAAGATCAAGACAAGCAGTGTGCACTGTATGTCCTGCATCAAGTGCAGCTGTTACTCGTTCAAAGAATACCACAAGGTTCCAAAGGTAAGATTTCCTTTTAACAAACCCATACTATTGCATATCTAACGGAAGTAAACTCTCATTATAATTTTTAGTAAGCTCCATTATGACTATCTCTATTATTTTACATAAAATGCTAGAAAGGCAAAGGGAGGTAAAATTGTTTGGGTCTGGTGGACCCCCACCCACCCCACCCCCCTCACAAACACTTTCCAAATTGATGTTACTAGAACTAGAGGGTCAGGGATATATCCAAATGCTAACATTTTATTTACTGCGATTAGTTAGGGTTCTTGTTTTTGTATTAGAAACCACCAGGCATATTTCCTGATCCCATGGAGCCTTGAGTATTTAATTTTATTTATAGCAGCAGTTGTTTCCTGTAGTTACATAAAGGATGTCTCCCCTTATCCCTAATGGACTTTGCCATATGTCTTTGCTTTTTGTGATGTTTGCACAAATGTCTTCTGCAAGCACATTCTCTGTGTCCTGTGACTAGGTGATCACTTTATTATTCATTGATAACATTTCATTCAGAATTTTTCCTTGACATTTTCCTAAGCTAATTGAAATACTTTGTTATTGCTTTCAAGCCCTGAGATCAGGCTATGCACACAGTTAGGTCTGGAAGATTTGATAAGAAAATTAAGTAGATTCTGCACAGTGTTTAATCTGCACTTGTTTTTATGACTAGGGTAATTTTTGAAAGCTAAATAGTATCTCCTTATTGTATTAAATCAATAATTAAGCTAAAGACAATGAACATATATGAAGCATTTTGTGGAGTTTAGGCAGCCATATTTCTAATATGATGAGAAGTAGTTCTTTCCTCAGATGGCACCATGAAAAATTAGCAGTGGGCAAGGAAATCTCATACTTTGCTTTCCATTAACCTCTCTTTCATACATGTACACATGCACACACACATGCTCGTGCACATGTATGCACACACACACACACACACACACACACACACACACACACACACGCACATGCACGTGCATGCACGCACACACACACACGTGCACACACACATGACTAAATAAATACACTGCATTTAAGTGAAAAAAAAAGTGTGCACCCATACCTTTCAACCTCTTAGCACAAGGATTCCGGAAAAACCCTAAAATAGTGGGGGTACAAAGGCCTAAAAATAGGGACAGATTTTAAATATTGCTATTTTAAACATAGAAAGTTGCTAGAGTAAAATGATTTGTGCTAGAATGCATTTTCTGAGGATTATCAAATCTGAAACTCAAATGCCATTATTTAGTGACTTTAAACCTCAGGGATTTGTGAAAAAAACACAAATTTTATGAGGAACAGACCAAAAACATGAGGCAAAAAATCTGGACATTCTGGGAAAATCTGGACAATTGAGAGGTATGTTTGCACCCAGAGCTGCTTACTTACTTGCTGAGAAGAGCAGGTGGAAAAGTATCATGCAGTGGATGCACAGAATGTTCTGCCAGCACTGCTGCAAGCATCTTAGATGGCATGCAGCTCAGAAACCTCAAACTCTGACTCCAAGATCCAGTGCTAATCAAAATGCCCAAACTATGCCATGTAGCATGACTGCTGTCCCAGAACAGTAAAAAATAGGTATGTCACAACTAAAACATGAACCAGGCTGAAATACCCAATGAAACTGCAGATTTTAATAGTTCTGTCGAACAGCTAAAAGAAAGGTTCATGTATGCATTTACTACAAGTAGTAAAACTAACAAACTCTTGCAGTCAGAATACTCACCTATGTTATCACTGAATTTTAGTAAAATATGTCAAAGTGCTCTGCAATTCAAAGTGCTTCTTTCACATATTTATGCAGTCAAATATATATATATATATATATATATATATATATATATATATATATCCATCCATTCCCAATCCTTTTCCATTTTTGTACATGTGATTGGGGTATCACTTCAACAGTGGCAATCATCTAGAGCCAAGGTTCACACCACCATGGCTAGTATATATATATATATATATATATATATATATATATATAGATATATATGATTACTGAATTTCATTGTCACACCACAATGTCAATGGCAAGAACATCACCCACAGAAGGATAACAATGGAAATGCTTACCGTCAACTGTGCATGTGCAAGTAAAATCCTCTCTACATTCACCCAAAAAAATAATATTGTTTTCTGCAGGGTCAATCCCCCTGCACTCCACACCCCCTGGTAATCATATATACTAACTCCAATATTGCAGAATTCCTGGGGAAAGGAGGGGAATATTTCCCTACCCAAGGCATTATTCACACCTGTTGACCTTTTGTGGTTGATCAACCCATTGTCGACATTGTGCTGTGCCAACATAATTCAGTGGATATATATATAACATATAGTTACGGTTAAAATGTCTAATGTACATTTGATGAAAACTTTTTTGATGGTGAAAAGCGCTGAAAGCACAAAATGTTGAAAGCTCATATGACTGAACGCTCATATGACTGAACGCTCATATGACTGAATGCTCATTTGACTGAATGCTCATATGACTGAATGCTCATATGACTTAATACTCATTTGACTGAATGCTCATATGACTGAATGCTCATATGACTGAATGCTCATTTGACTGAATGCTCATATGACTGAATGCTCATTTGACTGAATGCTCTTTTTTAATAGTGTTTGCAGGTGCGATTATGAAAATCATTGTTTAAAAAGGTTATAGTGGTTGGCACGTGTGCAACAGTTCGACGAAATGAAGTATTGTTTTTTTCTGACAAAATGTGCTTTCCATCAAATGAACCATAATCATGTATATTTTTATAAGCAAAGTGCGATCTAGTCAGAGATTCGAGAGATAATGTGCATTTTCAGTCCAGTGAAATATGGCAATCATCACTCACAGGTCTTGTGCAAACAATTGAGTTTACCTTACTCTGGTCTATGATGCGCGTTTACAGTTCCTACTATAATATTACTCTGAAGGGGTAGAAGAAACAATGAAAACTGCAAGGTGACGGCATTACAGAGTGAATAAGCTAGAACCACTATAGGGTGCAAATTGAGCAAAACACCATAATACATCAAGGGAGATTTACTACTGAAAATGAAACCAGATGACAGACTGACAGCTGTAAAATGAAGTCCATCATGTTATTCATGCAGTTACCTCCCTGAAGAAATCACAGAATAATATAATTTCTGTTTTGTGTGACTGCATATCTTAAGCAATTAGTATTGCCACCAAGGAGGGATGAGTGTGTTATTTGCAGACACAGGTGCTGAGATTTTTAATCCAGATGGGCTCTGTCATGAGACAAGAGTCAATCTGCTGTACTCACTTCAGAAATTTATTTGAAGTAACATGTTTGGATGCAAGATATACACAACTTTAAAAGAAACAGATTTGTGTGAAATGGCAACTCTGTTTATCAAGAGCAAGGGACACTACAGCTGGCAAATCAGGTCAGTCAAATGAATACTGTAAAGGTTGTTAATCATATATGATTCCAGTCCTGGCCTAAAAACAGGCACTTCTGCCTGAGCGACATACTCAGGTAGTTTCTGTACTGCACCCACAAATCTCATTCTCTGACCAACCTCTTAAAGCTATGTAACACATTTAAACAAACAACTACCCTAAGCTCAGACATTCTACTAACCTTTACACTTCACTCAGTTCACACAAGCTCAAGCCACATCACATCCTCAGACCTCTGAACATCTGCTACTGACCCGTTGCTACAATATTTTCCACCTCAGCTTTATTCTATTCATTCTCTTATACTACAATTTACAGCAGCCGCTCTCTCCATTTCACATACCACTAGTCTGACAACGTTAAAACCTATGTCGCTGGCATCACTTCATATTACATATTTCTTCTATTTTTACCTCAGCTACCTCTTGCATTTCCTTTCTCACATCACCCTATTTCTCTCCAGCCGACTATACATCAATGGCATCATCTCTCAATACCTCTCAACTTCACAAGTCCACACACACAATCCAAAATCAGGCTCTGTCATGTGCACCTCTTAATGCTAAAAGCATTAGGGTATGCACTTTTCTACGCTCCTGCTCTCATTTTCACCTTTCAATAACTGAGTCCTGGCTAAAGAATAGCCATCATCATATACATCACTTTTTCCATGGGTATACATATTCATTTGATGTCCACCTGGGCACTAGACATGGTGGTGGTGTTATGCAATTGCACAAATCCTCTCAACATCTCATTTATTTTCCAAGCCAATGCATCCACTGACCCCCACCGCCAACTGATTACAAACTAAACTTCCAGTCAAGTCCTCACAGCAGCTATACCTGACCATTGCCTATTTGCTACTTCCTGCTTCACTGTACAAATTTAAAAAATACTACTGTCCATACTATCTCACAGCAAACAAAATAAAAAAATTATTATCCTAGGTGAATTTAACCAAAATCTTCTGAGCCACATTATGCACAATTTAACTAAATGTTTTGCAGATCCTTGCCTGTTCCAACTGGTAGACATCCCAAGTAGACTCATCTTCAGATCTGCTCACCATTCATTTCTTGACCTCATTATTACAACATCCCAATAATATCTCCTCTATCTCCATTCACCCACCCATGTTTAATGATCATTGCCCCATCACATTTTCCCTACAAAATCAAATACCCCCAGGCTAATATTTTTTAGACCTAAACCCTCACATAAAATCCCCATTCTACAGTTAAAGCTTCCTACTATTGATAGGCCCCCAATTATGTCTCTTTCTGAGGCTACTGTGCCATCGGTAAGCTAACAAACTTACTACTCTAACTTCAAGACACCCACTTCCCAGTGATTTCAAAGCTACTAAAAGACCCCAATCCTGAATGTCTCCAAAAAGAGCTTAAATTCCTTATGAAGGTAAATGAAGCAGTAAAAATGTGGAACAAGATTCCACTCCCAACAGCTCTGACCTTTACAAAACTCTAAGGAACTTAAGCAAACAGACCACCAATAGACTCAAAACCAAACAACTAAAAGCTAAAAAACCTTCTGTTTCACTCTTCTAAACATTTATAGCAGGAAGTCAACAAACTAACAGGAATATCCTTTCAAAATGAATTATCCAGTCTAGGATACATACCCTACCCATCTGGTAATCTTTCACCTTCTGACTTCCTCAGACAGTTCTCAAGCCTTCCCAGATCCTCACCTATCCACAATGCAGACAGACAAGAAAGGCAGCCTAACCTCCTGATAGCATTCTACTTTTCACTTATGAAAAACACCTCTAAGCAAATTTTGCCAGTATTTAAACACCTGGACCTGACAATATCTGTCCTTAGTTCTTGTACCACTGCAGAAATGTTAAGAAAACCCCTCTTAAGCACAATTACAACCTCTGCCTCATCACTAATACTATACCAGTTATTTAAAACTCCTATTTTGTCAGGCCAATGCCAAAGGAAACCAAGCCCTATTCTTGCAGACACTTCCCCCATCTCCATCCTACCCACCCTGGGTAAAATTCTTAAAAAAATCATATGTAGCCAACTTGTCACTTACCTATAGAACTACCCCCTGCTCTTCTGCCCTCTGTCAAACAGCATAGATTCTGGGGTGGTAGGATCACAACGACTGCTCTATGGATCCTGACTGATAATGTCTTAACTAATATAGATAAAGGAAATTGTTCTTTTCATGACGACTTTTACATAGTCAGGCACCCGAGTCTCCTTTTCCATCTGCAAGACACTGGGATTATCCCTCATGCCACTGCATGGTTGAAATATTTTCTATCCAGCTGTTCATTCCAGGTAAAGATATGACCTAGTCTTACCAACAGTCTCATCATTCACTCTGGAGTCCCACAGGGCTCCATTCTAGCACCGCTTTTGTTTTTGGTCTTCATCCAGAAACTTCCACTAATCCTGCCCCATTTACCACTGGTTGTATATACATATGATATAGTCATTTATAATTCTGATCATTACATAATTGAAACTAACTTCAAAAGGGCCTTCTTCAGCAGCAGCACTGGCTAAATGCCAAGAAACTACTGCTCAATGCCAAAAAAAAAAAAAACAAAGTCCATGTTATTCGGAACCCATAAAAGATTACCCATAACCCGCTGATCCTTTCATATCCTTGACTGTGATAACAATCACATTGAAATCAGCACTTCCTTTAGCTCTTTGTGGATCTGGTTAGACAAATTACTAAACTTCTATGAGTACACAGAAAAGATGAGAGGCAAGATCAAGAATTTACTCTTTGGGGCCAACAAAAATACCTCAGTCCTTTCACATCCAGTAAGGACTGCTATAGGAAAAGACATTGTCCTTGCTTAACCTGAGACTGGTCTTTCCTTGTTAGCTTTTGCCTCATCCAAAACATTGTAATCCTTCAGACTATCTCCAGTAAAATAACTCACATTGTAATGACCACCACTGCCTTACTCTTTCAAAAGCGAACTGGCTCCCAGCACAGGCCAAGTCAAATCTTCTTGCTTTCTAACTTTGGAAAATATCATATGAGGCACCCCTCCCTATCTCCGTTCCAGATTTGTTACTGACACTCAAATGTGTAATCTAAGAAGCCAGCCCAGAGCCAGTCTTTCCCTACAGATCCCTTCTCTCAGACTGCTCTCTGCTAGCCATTGCTTCTCTGTACTAGTCGCAAAACTGTGGCAGTCACTTCCTCCTGAATTAACTGATTATATAACCTACTCCCTGCTCAGGCAACAATTCAAACAATATTTACTAAAACAGTTTAGATGCAACTGTCCATCTAAGGGACATGTCACCTAAATCACTATCCCCAACAGTATAGTACCTTTACCTCCCACACAGCAGAGCCACCTGACTAGCTCACTCATCCTAAACTGCAATTCATCTTCTCACACCATTATTGCTGTAAACCCAATATACATAATCTAGTCTGCTCTTTCATCTTGTTTTTATTAGATTTCCTAAGTTAACTATAACTGTCCATATCTCCACCACTTCTACTCCTTCCCCTTTAACTCTATTCTCCCTTTTCTATTCCACATAAGTAACTGCACATATATTTGGCTTGTTAAATTCAGCTACAAACCCATTTTTGCACAAGTCCTACAGGTCTCTTATGGCTTGGAGTAACCAGCAACATAGACAGACATTTAGTTATGAGGGCATCATGTTTGTGAACATTGTCAATGGATGCATACATGATGTCTCACCTTCTGACTCATATATAAAACTATGCACAAATAACTGTGCACAGTGATATAGGATTTTATGGTGTTACATTTAGAAATTATGATAGATGATGGTGATGTGGCAAGGGGTGGCACAATGCCACAGCAGACAGTGCTGTCTCCTTACAGCAAGAGGTTCCCTGGTTCAATTCTTGGCTGGGATGTCTCCTGTGTGGAGTCTGCATGTCCTCCTTGTATTCATGAGTGTTTCCTCTGGGTGCTCCAGTTTCCTCACACATTTTAAAGACATGCAGGAGTAAGATTAGACACTCTTAATTAGTCATAGGTGTGACAGTGCGTGCAAGTGTGTTGTGTAGAAGAACTACCATGACAGGGCTAGCCACCTAGTGGTGCAAACCTTGGCTCTAGACGATTGTCAGTGTTGAAGTGAGATGCCAACCCTATGTGCAAAAATTGAATAAAAGGGTTGTGGATAGCTGGATAGCTGGATGGATAGCTGGATGAATGGATGGATGGATGGTGATGATCTATGATATATCTTTTATCAGATTATTACACAACAGCATGTCAGGCACAGTTACCATATGGTAAAACCACAGGTAAGGTTAGAGGGACATGTTTGACTGCACCCCTAGTTATTTTCATGCACCTCCATAACTCTGAACATTTAGGGTGGCTGTGCTAAAGGATGACGGTTTAAACATGCTGCATATATTTAAGAACAATGTTGACAGTTTTCTATGGCGCTCCAGCCGTACTCCTTCAGTCTAATATATGTAAATAATGTTATTCAGCATCTGTGTGGATACATATGTGTATTACATGGCTGATATGCTATAGAATCAAATGTGAATGCAAAGGTTTCTAATGTTTAGCTACAGTTCATGTATGATCTTATTCATTTTTAACAGATGCAAAGTTGCATGTAATGCACACCGAGAACCCCAACCTTTCCCATACTTAGATATGCCAATTCCTTAATCACACAAAAATGAAGATGGGAGAACATGACCCCCCCCCCAAGAAAATAAACAAAAAGGAAATAGAGAAAGAAATTAAAGGATTGATTGTCTGTGCACTTTCAGAAATGCAGTGGCATGGAAACAAAACAGCCATCAGGCATTTCTGATTTTGCCAAGCAGAATTCAAACAGATAACACCTCATCCAGTTTAAGATGGAAAAGGCATACAGAAACCAAAAGGCACAGTCAAGGTCTGGGGAGTAGCATTCAGTCTGGGAATGTAAGTGTTGGAGTGCTGTTATTCACAGATTATGTCCTCAATTGATTATTTACATGCCCATGAGAGACTGTTCTCCAATATGTACAGTAACAGAGGAGTAGCTATGGAGATGCAAAGGATGCAGCCACCCCAGATGCAAGATGTTAGGGTTCATGATCAGCAAATGCTGATTAAGTGCTATTGGCATTCAGAAATGATTGCTGACACTGTGTTTGTGGTTAAGGCTAAAGTGCGTCAGTGCTTAGTGAGTGTTATTTAGCTGTCTTAGCTGCATGTTACATTTCCAGCAAGTGGCTTGCTATGGTATGAAGTAAACTCTGAGAGAGGGCCTTTTTTAGTCCTCAACTTAGGGCTGATTGGGGAGTTACATAAGACACTAGAATACCTAGCTGTTGTTCTGTACTGGATTGACTGCAAGCAACTAAGATGAAAACCACCATCTCCAGTCTGGCTCCATGGAGCAGGGAAATAATTCCTGACTGCACCCCAGGCAACTGGAGATTAATTATTGGAAAAAAAGAACATTCCTCTCCACAGGGGTGGACCATCAAATGACCCAAGGAACTACAGACCCATTAGTCTAACGGTCGTAATATGCAAAGTCACGGAATGAATTCTCATAGAAATGATAAACAGGACATTGGCAATGTACAGACACTGAACCATTTCCAATTTATTTTTGTTAAGGGCAGGTTATGCCAACTTAAACTGGTACACTTCTTTGAGAGGGCCCTCAAGGCAATGGACAAAGGTGAAACAATGCATAATGCATATCTTGACCTAGCCAAGGCATTTGATATAATACCCCATGCAAGCATTGTTGACAGGCTCTCTGAGCTAAGCATGAATCTCTGCATAACTGTCTGGATTGCTCTCCGGTTTACAGACAGGATCCAAGAAGTAAGGATCTGTGAGACCACCTCCACCAAGAGACTGGTCACCAGTGGAGTACCCCAGGGCTCCATGCCAAGCCTGCATCTTTTTGGTATCTACTTTTTCTAAGTCAAGGCTAATGTTAAAGGCCTTTGGCTCACCAAGTTCACAGATGACTGCAAATTGGGAGCTACTATAGATTCCCCTCAAGACATCAATATCTTGCAAGAGGGTTTAACGCAGACAAATGACTGGTGCCAAAGCCATGATCTAAAACTCAGTGCCAAAATATCCATTATAATGCCCTTTGGGAAACTGTCAACCCAGGTTAACTACTCCAGTGATAAAACACCCCTAAGAGTCAACCCAGTAGTAAGGGATTTGGGAGCATATGTAGACAGCAATCTGACCTTTGGCCAACATGTAGCTAAGACAGTAAGAAAATTATTATATGTCATCCAATTTATAGACAAGGGTATGACATCTAAGTTCAAGGAAGTAATAGCACCACTCTACTCTGCCCTTATCAAACCTATCATTGAATATAATGCCCCTTTCAGCATGTATCTAACCGGACACTTGCAACAGTTGGAACACTCACAAAGGTTTCTTACCAGGAGAATTAAGGGCATGAGTATCCTGTCCTACATTGCTTGCACGAAGCCTTTGTCTCTGTATTCAGTCTCCCACAGGCTGCTGAGATAGGATCTTTGTCTGGCTTACGGGACTTCCTCAGACACAGCCCTGACAGATCTTTTGCACATGTACAAAACAAACAGCACTGGAAACACTAGAACCAGAAACTTCACTTGTGACATAAACAGAATGTGCTGGAGAGTATATGTGTCCTAAAGGATCCCTGCACTATGGAATACACTCCCCATCCATGTAAAACAGAGCTCATCCCTGACCTTATTCAAAAGAAACCTTCATAACTGGATGGGAAATCATAAATTTACCCCTGGTCTGGCCTCATGTCCCTTATGGACAGAGGTCATCAATAAGAAAAGTGTTATCCTAAAAAACTTTTATCCTAAGCAACACCCCCCTACAAATTCCTAGTTACCGCCCTAGCAACATGTGCCCCCCACTATAGATATCCATGATGCTTGAGACCCAAATTATTTGAGGTGTGTGGCTAGGATTGTTAGGGTCCAAGTGGTCATTAGCCTATAAACAACCTATGAATCAATAAACACTGTAGGAGACAGGCAGGGAGGAGGTGGAGTGAAAAGGCATGGCCAGATCACTTATCCCTGGTGTAGGGAGGTCTGTATGCACTCAGGGGTACAATGGGCACTGCCAACTTCTTAATGGAAACTGCAAAGCTCATTGCTTGTACCTCAGGTATGCCTAGAGGAAATACCTCCTGTGGAAGTTAGAGGATGTCCTCGGCTGTCTTCCCATTGCATGTCCCTCTCCTACACCTTGCCAGGTGAGTACAGTACAGATGGGAAAATTTAAAAAAGGAAGAAAACCTCAAGTCAGCCCTCATGGATATCTGAATGGTGGTCCATTCTTACTGACTCTCACTCTGATGATGGGCAATGAATATGACAATTGGCCCTGGAGGGGCTGATGATCAACAAGCAGAGACAGAATGAGTCCAAAAAAAATCATCACCTCCAAATCACAGCTAATGGTTCTCTCCAGAAAAGAGTGGCCTGCTGTCTGCATGTGAGGACTATCTTCTACATCAGGAGGAGAAGGAGTTTAAGTATCCTAAAGACAGGTGACCTGTCCCTGAGTAAGCAGAGGGGATCAGGAGAGTAGACAGCAGATGGATACTGGAGAGTGGCAGTACTGCAGGCAGTGTATCAGACTGTGGTAGTAAAGTGAGAACTGAGTAATAGAATGATGCTCTCAGTTTGCCGCTGTGTCTTTGTTCCAACTTCATCTATGATCGTGAGTTTAAGGCATTGAACCTAAGACTGAAATTGCATAGATAAGAATCATAAATGAGGTCCCTTCATGGAGCAACTGTGTTCCTTCTTCATGAATGAGTGAGGAGTCTAGTAGTCTATCACAATCTCAGTCAATGTTTACTTGTAATTTAAAGAGATAATTGAAGTGGCTGGGACACCTTGTGAGAATGCCCTTCAGGATGTCTCACATGGAAAGTATGTCATGAGCATTCAATTAAATAAGGGTCTAGAGCAAATCCAAAACTTGTTGGAGGGATCCTATCTTTCAACCACCTTGGCATTACCTGAGGATTTCACAGCATGAGCTGGAGGCTATTACTAGTGATAGAGAAGTCTAGTTTATCCTGCTCAGCTTGCTTCCATCAAGATTATCAGTAGGGCAAGCAACAGTTGCCAAGTGGTTACCAGTGAGGGTGTTTCAAGATGTCTGCACTTTGAATTAGCTCAGTAGCTCCTGCAAGCTCTTTACAAGTTTAAAGGGTGACAGCAGTAATAGAAGTGATTGATAGGAATCATCTCTGAGTATATCCTAGACAGATAATTTTTCTGATGGGAAGGGCAAGTGGGAAATGTGCTATCCATGCTAAGTGGGTTCATGGTGGAGGTGACAGGACTTTTCAAGTAGCAGTAACATCTATAATGACAGATACCTGCACTTGCCATGTGGTGTTCCATATGTTTCTGTTTGTGGCCCACTAATGTTCTCTCACTGTTTCTGTTTTCTCTTTTCATTAAGGACATTACAATGGTACCTCAGACAAGCCAGCCTTGAATCTTCAAGATAAATCTTTCAGTTAGACTTCACCAGTCTCTGCAATTGGGCTTATACTAATAAACTGTATATAAATCCTAATAAATCAGGAATCATGCTGTTTACCACTCCTCAATAAGGTAATAAAACCATCCTCACTGAAAATATATGTCCCTCTAAAAAATCCTAGTCCAAATATGAAACAGCAGAAAAAACATGCCTAGTGCTTGATGGTTTGGTAACCTTTAAATAATATGCTTAAATGATAGTACAGAAAATTCTCTTATAACTAAAACTTTATTAACAGACTTCCAAATCTGCTGATACCAGGTGATAGTTGAATGGATCTCTCTCTGTAACAGAATGTATCCTAATCAGGACTGTTTACCAATCACAGCATTTTATTCTAGTACTAATACATGCCCTTTACAAAGTACAGAGAATAAAACTGGCCACTTCATTCTGTTGGCTGTGCATTATCCCCATCGCTGTCAACTTGGCTACAAGTAAACAGCAAAGTGACCCACATTCTGCATACCCTGTTATATAAACTAGTCAAGGAAGGGTACTGCCACCTCTTGTTACAAAACGTATCTGTTAAGAAAAGACAGTTATCCTTTCAGAGGCAACAGTAATGAAGAATTGTAGCTGAACAGAATCCATTTCAGACTAACAAACGGTGAATGAAGCATCCCAAAGATAGGACCTCTATGTTGAAATAAAATCCAACAGGAAATATGACCTAAAAAAATTTTGAAAAACTTCAAACTAAAGCTAAGAGAGAGATTTTTAGCAAAATAATGAAATTGTAGATATTTTCAGATAATGGATAAAGGCATTAAATACATTAAAGGCATTACCTTCCACCCAGTCTAATGTACAATTCTCAAATTCTCACAAATCTTAACTCAACACTCCTGACCAAACTCAAATCTACTTACAACAAGGTAGCTAGATTTGCTGCCCAACAAACCTACAAATCCCATCACTGTCTCTCTCTAAAACACCTAAATTGGCTTGAACTACCTCACCAGCTTCTTCTCTCTCTCAGCTCCAGATCATCCATTCTATCCTATACCAGCCTTCCTACTGCCCAGCACTATCCCTTCTCATCTCCCTTTATTCTCCCTCCAGACCTCTATGAAGCTCTAACCAAGACCTACTACAAATCTACAAACCCAAGTCTAAATTTGGACACAACATGTACAGCTATCACCACACTATTGCCTGGAATAGGCTCCCACTAGAAATCAGGACCCTTACACATCCTAAACAATTTAAGACAGCCACCAAAGAGCACTTTAAAAGTCACTGGTCCTGCCACTGCACTCTCCCTCCTTAAACATCCCCTACTTCTCATACCTTAATCTACTTTCTGCCCTTAACTCACTCTTCACACTAGCTCTCTCTAATCTTCATTGACTACTCTTTCTACTGTCTTCTAAAATCTATTAAGCAAATTGCCTCAGAGAAACAGTCTGTTGTAATTGTCTTGCCTCCATGCAACTACATCATGATAAAACTGGGTTTTTGTAACCACTTACCCCAAAAGCTATACTCATCTTAATGACATATTTCTTTTTAAACATCTTGAAATATTTATGCTATACTCCTGATTATTGACACTGTATAACATTGTATTCCTACTTAATGCCTTGTACTAATCCTGTAACATTGCTGTTTAATGCTAATTTATAATGAAAATTGTATAATATGTTGGAGCTTTTCTCCCCAGGCCTCTGCTGAAAAAGGGCTCTTCAGCTCAATCGGACAATCCCGGTCAACAAATGTAAAATAAATAAATAAATAAATAATAATAATTAAATATGTAACTGTCTTACAAATCAACTACTTTTACATTTAATTCTCGTTTTGCAAGATAAACTAGATTGACTATGTTAGATGATGAGAATTATTTAATACATCCAAAGTTAATTTCACTAAGTAAATAATCTGAATACTTTCCTACTGGCATAACTCACTTTGTACATTCTGTTAATTTTAGTAAACATACAGTGTTACGCCTTTCCACAATAGAGTACAATATTTCACGCTTCTATTCATTTATTTAGTGTGTGTGTGTGATTTTTAAGACACATAGACTGGTTCTGCTACAGGTCTATGTGCCAACAGCAACAAAACAAAAAAGTCATTAAATTATTCTGTTACAACTATAAAATTATTTGCTGACAGTATCATTCATATGAATATACTACACACCCTTCTTCATGACAGAATACTTCTTTGATATAACATTGCATTACAATATAGAATTACATACACAGTTATACATCACTCATTAGACACATTATAGAGTACAACGCCCCTTTTGGTATGTACCTCACAAGACATCTACAACAACTGGAAAGACCACAGAAATACCTCGCAAAGAGGATTACTGGCCTCAAACAGATGCCCTACGCAGACCATCTAAAAAAACTACAGCTTTACTCCATCGCATATCGCCTACTCAGGGGCGATCTCTGCCTAACATACAAAGCTATGTCAAACCCAGAGCTGTTGGACATGCTCCACTTAAAGAAATCCCAATCCCACTGAGCTACACACTCTAGGGACCTAAACCTTGCCACCACAATAAACAGAACATGCTGGAGGGATAGATTCCTGTCCAGAGACTTCCCATAGTCTAGAACAGACTACCTATCTATGTCAAGCAGAGCTCCACATTAGCACTCTTCAAGAAAAATCTTGATGATTGGATGGGAAATGGGAAATGGGAAATTCACCCCAGGGATCACTATTGTGGCTCTGCTCAACAGGGGCACAGGAAAATAATTTTCTTGGGTGGCGAAAGCCAGGGTACATTTTTTGGCTAGGCTTATATAGCACCCTAGGGCTAATAGCCTAGTACCTACCTATGAATGTATGAACCTATGATATCATATGCAAAATGTTCAACTAAGTTTGCAGTCTTAGATGTGGCATCTTCAACCTCCATCTAATGTTTATTTGATTGCCTTATATCAGAGAATATTTTATGCATTTATGATATAAAGCATGTTATGAAATTTAATGCATATTAAATCATTTATTGTTTCGTAGCTTTCTTTGCTGTCTCTTGCTGGGATCAGGGCTGAAAAGACCAAAGAACTATTCCACTCAACAAGCCAACAAATGTAAGTAAACAAATAAATAAATAGATAAATAAAAGCATGTGCACATGGGGGGGACTCATTGTACTGTTGGTGTGTGTTTATATTAACATTGCTAGGAGTATAATAGTGCATGAAGTGACGGAACAACTGACTGTAACACTGTTATACTCTAATACAACATTAGTTGAAGTGTTAGAATGTTTTCCAGTGTGTGTGTGTGTGTGTGTGTGTGTGTGTGTGTGTGTGTGTGTGTGTGTGTGTGTGTGTGTGTGTGTGTGTGTGTGTGTGTTTCTGCTTCTGTATTAAGGTTAATGTATATATGAGTCTACTATAGGTTTGAAGTACCTGTATGCCAGTATGTGACTTATTCCAAATTTTGACATGGACATTATGCCTTATTTAAATATACTTTTAACATTTTACAGGGAAATGTAAACTCCTAAGTAATAATTCTGTAACCTGCTTTGTGTGTATATGGTGGGGGTGAGATTTTGGAGGAGAAAGCTGCATAAACGTGTGCACTGCATTGCACTTATCATAAGCTGGATTATGCCTTATAGATTAGTCAACATTTACTCACTAATTTTTTTTTATATTACAGTGTTGAGAAATGCACTCCCTGACAATGCTGAAGTGAGATGATAAGTATTTACATGAGGTGCAATGTCTTCTGGGAAAGTAGTCAATCACATTGACAGAATGCACAATGGGATGACTTGCACTCATTTACAGCATCCCAGGATGGAGACTGGGCTGTACTACTATAAAGTCTGAAGGTGAGTAAACAGAGTGGAGAGTGCACAGAATAGCTGAAATAATGAGAGGGTGAGTTGCAGCAGTCTGCAAGGTACTAGGTATTTACATGGTTAGGAAACTGAGTGTCTGTACACTGGTATGGGTAGAGGATATAGTGGGAAGGTGAAATTGGAAGGGTAAGTAGTGGGCAGATTGTTCTGAGTGGAATAAAAAAGATAATGACAACAGTATGTATGGAATTAGTCTGAGCAAAGGAGATAACAGTAAGGGAGAAGAAGGGAAAGGAAAGCTACGGGGCTGGAAGGACAGGCATAGATAGGGGGCCGAGGGTCATCAACCAGATGTTGTACAGGAGTTTAACTTGATTGGGAGTGAAAGTTTAATAGGTTCATAGGTGTGTGCTAGGCTAATGGTACTGGAGCCTTTACAAGCCAATTCCATAGGATTACCCTGGCATCATGCCACCCGACCTTAGTTCCCAATGCTTCTGTTGAGTAGAGCCACTGGAGTGATCTCCTGGGTGAATTTTCTATTTCCCATCCACTTGTCAAGATTTCTCTTGAAGAGGGCAAGTGAGGTTCCCTGCTTGACATGTATGGAAAGTCTATTCCATAACATGGGCAGTCTCTGGGTTATGAACCTTCCCTCCAGCATGTTCTGCTGATTGTGGTAATGAGGTAGACATCTCTGGAGCGTGTGGTGTGGAGGGATTTCTTTAGATGTAGCATTTCTAACAGAGCTGGGTCATACATGACTTTGTAAGTCAATCAGAAAAGTAGGCGATATGAGACAGAGAATAGTTGGAGTTTTTGAGTCTGTCCATATAGGGCAAGTGTTTAAGGCCTAGGATCCTCTTTGTGAGGTACTTTTGCAGCCTCTCCAGTTGTTGCAGGTGTCTAGTGAGGTACATGCCAAATGGAGCATTGTACTCGATAACTGGCCTATGAGGGAAGAGTAGAGGGAGACAATGACCTCTTTCTTCCTGGATCCAAAATCCTTAGTAATGAGATGTGCCACATAAAAGGACTTTCTGACCACAGTGGCAATGTGCTGGTCAAAAGAGAGGTTGCTGTCAACCTGTGCTCCCAGATCTCTTATAACTCCTTCTGTGTTCAGTGGACTACCATTGATGTGGTAATTCATGGGAACTGGGTTTTTCCCAAAGAGAATGAAGACACATTTTTTGGCATTGAGCTTAAGGCCATGGTTCTGACACCAGTCGTTGGTCTCAGTGAGGCCTTTCTGTAGGATGTCAACATTACTTTGGGAGTTAATAATAGCTCTCAACTTGCAATCGTCTGTGACCTTTGTCAGCCAGAGTCCCTTCGTGTTGGCCTGGACTTCAGAGAAGTAGATATCAAACAGGAGAGGACCCAGGACCAAACCCTGTGGGACTCCACTCGTGACTGGTCGGCAGTCTGACTTGGATTCAGCTACTTTCACACTGTGGGTTCCATCTGTGAGCCAGTTTACAACACACCTAGTGATATACGGGTTGATGCCTAGTTTAGTGAATTTTTCTAGGATTCCTAAGTGGGGAATGGTATCAAAGGACTTGGCCAGATCAAGGTAGGCTGTATGAACCACCTTGCCTTCATCCACAACTCTGGTGACTGACTCAAAGAAGTCAACCAAGTTAATGGTTAAGAGATGGGGGGGGGGGGGTAAGACAGGGGATGTAGAGCAGAATGATTCAAAATGTGTGAGAAGAATAAGGGGGAGAGAGAGTGAGTGGGTTGAGCTTGGTATGGGAAAGAGTAGTATAGTAAACAGGGGGACTGAAAGTTTGAGGCCATAACCAATGTGATGAAGAGGGCCTGTGTGGTGGTCATAAGCATGAGGTGGTGAACTGAATGATGGGAGGAGGAGTGGGTAGGTGGTTAGAGAAGTTTTTCAGGTTTTTGACAAGGATGTAGGAGGGAGTATGGAAAGGATGGTGATTTTTAAGTGGGGATTTTTCAGTGATATGAGAAACAAGTGTTGACAGGCTTTACAGAAAAGGGCAATATAACATAAAGACGCATGGTGTGTTGAACAAGGGTATGGCAAAGGTAGGACTGCGAGATATGTGAAATATGGCATAAGAAGGTGAGACAATTTGCATTCTCATTGGACAAGTGCAGACAAGGAAATCATTCTAAAATAATATGCCTAATTGGAATCTGATAGGGGACAGAGAGAGAAAGAATGCACAGATCTGAGAACGTTAATCAGTGAGAGTGAAATGCAGGAGGTAGCAGACAGAGAGAGATTCAGCCCTAGTTAGTGAGAGAAAAAGATTATGTGGGGGGTTGTTAAAGGACATGGCAATGAGGACCACTATGGAAAATGGGTGTTGGAGAAGTTGGGGTAAAGATGAAATCCATTGAAGATAGCAAGGAAGAAGAGAGTAATACAGTAAGCAGAGATTACACAGTGGTAAAGAGAGAACTGTTGTGAGTTTTGGAGAAAAAATTGCAGGGTTTGCCCAGAAAAAGTAACAATGGATAGTCTAGGATGGTATAAAAAGAAACAAAGGTTTAAACATGCAGATAGAAATTACACTTCCAACAAAGATGCAAGTAGCATTCCACAGAGATGGAGAGTCATGATAATAAGAAGGGGAGGGGCGTATTCATTACCTGGAATAGAAAATTAAGAAGTAGAAATCAGACAGAAGAGTTGAGGTGGTGAAGATGGCCAGAGGAGAGTGACAATATAGGAATGAGGATTTTTTTTTTTAATTTGCGTATTATTTATTTGTTTATTTCAGTTTGTTAACTGCATTAATATACTAATCCCAAATGGACCTATTTCAGGGGCAGCACAGATGTGAAATGCAATACAATAAAAGAAACTCAACAATTTTAAATAATTAGAGATTGTATTACGGGTGCATAATTCTTAAAAGGTTGGAATGGGTTATTAAGAAATGTATACAAGCTATCATACTGACATTAGAAAAGACTGACATTTGGTCAGTAACTGAAGATTGATAGTGGGGTACATGGATTAGGTAGGCAGGGAAGGGATTCAGGGTGCCAAGACAATATTAATGAATATTTAGGAGACATTCAGTTTGACTGAAGGTATGGAGAGAGTAACTCGGGAAAGCATAAAGGGGAAGAGGTACTATAGAAATATATCAGCAAGAGACTTAAAGAGAGATTAAACTGGAAAGAGAGACACAATAAGTGTTCCCTGCCAGATTACTTATTTTGTTGGTAACTGAGGTAATAGCAAAGGAGAATATGGAAAAATAAGTTAGATGGAGTGCAAAAAGTGAAAGTAGATCTTGAGATATGTTTAATGACAGTTGCCAATAAACGACCAGTTGATGGAGATGGAGGTAAGTTTGCTCATGTTATTAAGAGAGTTCAAATGGTTTAGGGCGCGGTGTCTTTTGGGCATAATATCGGTTGGTGGCACTACAAACGGTGCTAAATGTGGAAAAATACTTGTAGATATGGTGCTATCCAACAATTAAGGAGGCAGTATAAAAGAATGGGCAGAAGTAACAAGAAAGAATAGGGACAATGGTAGCACTGATGGGGATGGACTGGTACTTTAACAAGGTGGTTCTGTATGTGATAAGTCCAATGGTACTTCCACAAGTTCTGTACTCATGAGATCTGTACATCAGCCTGAAGGAGGGTTTGTCATATAACCTTCAGAAGCCATGTTTGAAATATGTGTGAAAGAGTTAGAGACATGAAGCCAAAGGTGGAAGTGTGATAGACAGGAAGAAGGGGTGACGGGGGTATCAGAATTCTGAAGGCATGCAGTGGCTACCAATGCTGGAAAGATATGGTATAGGCTAGAGGGAAGCATATGGGATTGGTTAGAGTGGTAGTGTAGGAAGAAGTAGTTAGTGAGGATGTTATATTCAACACAGGAGAATGAGACTTGTAGATGGATAGAGAGACCGTAGAGGGCCTTGGGAGAACATGAGGCATGGAGGAGGAGCTCTGCAAGAAATCCATGCTGCAAATTAAAAGGAAGTGATTGATAGAAAAGGAGAGGAAAGGAAAGGGTTGTGGAAACTGAGGAATGATTGGATGGAGAAAGAAGAAAAATGTATGATTTGAGAGAAGGTTAGAGAAGCATTTGCACTGGAGGGATAGGGAAGGATGAGGCAAACTAGAGTCCAACAGCAGTTAAGATGCACATGAAAAAGATAGAGTGGGATAAAGGGAGAAGGGAAAATACTGGAGTTATGTTTTTGGCAAAATGGAAGTAGAAAGGACTGCACAGGTGTTACCATTTATTAAGAGATAGAAAATATAGGGGAAGTTGGGAAATGTAAAGATGGAGTCAGAATGAGACAGGAAAGAATGAGTCTTGAAGAGTAAAACAAAAGTCTGGGCTGTACTTCAGAAATTTGCATGTGATATGTCCGGCTGACCAATAGAGATGGCTAGTACACATATATATCTAAATGCTGGTAGGTTTGAAAGGGAAGGAAGACTTTATGTAGAAAGGTGACCAGTGGAGGAATCAACAGGTGGGGGCTAGGTGATTGCACATGTGGCGAGAGGGCAGCAAAATAAGCAAGTTGCTGGTGCCAGCTACATGTTTATGAAAAGGTGCCTGCCTGATAATTAAACAGGAACTAGAGGATGTTACTGCTGCAGTTAGGATGGGAAAGAGAAACTGGTAAGAGAGGAGATGATACAATGTCCAGACATGACAGTGTAGGTCAAATGATAGGTAACTTAGGAATGGAAGAAAGAAGTCGAGAAGGCCATAGCTTCAGTCAGTTTAGGAACTGCAGGACAGTGCAAATGATGATAAGCATGAAAGCACAGTAGAGAAGGACAGAGATGGCAACATTATGGGGTGAATGAAATATTTAGAAGAAAACAAGGTATTAAAAAAGAGGCAGTTTATTATGAAAGTGCAGTTTACAGGCAAATAACAGGCATGCTGAAGTTCAAATGAAGTAATGGGAATAGATACTGCAGATAAGGAAAATCTATAGTAGGGCGCTGGCTGCTAGATATAATTTGATGAAAAGGGGGCCAGTATTTTGAAGACTAAATGCAGTGCCTTGCAAGAAGCTTGGGTCCTATTATGAAGGAATGTGGATAAATGGAGGAGTAATACTCCACCAACTAAATCATAAAGTGATGTGAAGAAAAAATAGGTAGGGAGTAGACTCTTGTACCTACTCACACAGTAATAAGGAGAAAAGCAGCATGTGATCTGTCTCTTTTGACTCTTGTTTCTCGTTATTTTCTAGTTAGCAGTTAATTTAGCCCTTATACTGACACATATATGAGCGTGTATGTACATGTAAGCCCTTAAATGCAGCAAACAATAATGCTCAACAGGGTGGGTATTACAGCGGATATAATGGAACACCCAGGGATGGTATTAGGCTTCTCCATCCTTAGGAGATCCTTCATTTCTCTGAAATCTGTAACATCCTCCCAGGAAGACATTATTGC